>NC_133366.1:7018708-7065958 GCF_049309525.1 Garra rufa | reverse complement strand
GTCAAGAGCAGTGAGTGATTTTTCTCTTTGTTGTTTTATTAACAGTTAAAATAATTTTTCAGCCAAAATTAAAAATGTTGTCATCTGGTCAATTCGGTCATAGTGTTTTATTTTTTATACCATCACTTACTCACTGTCAAAATGTTTTAAACCTGCATAATAACTGTTTTGATTATTATTATTATTATTTTTTTTTTTCTGTTGAATGTTATCTATTTAATCATTTAAATTCAATGGGCACCAGCTTCTGTTTGTTTACCCACATTCTTCAAAATATATTTGTTTATGTTTAGCACAAGAAAGAAATTAATAAAGGTTTGGCACAGCACCTGAGTGAGTAAATAATAACACATTTATAATCTTTGGGCAAACGCTCCTTTTAATGAGAAGAGGCAGTATTTTTAGTAGTGTCAATTCAGAGCTGCACACATCTAATATACAGGCACACATGCATTTTACTTTCATTTTAGACATTGTTTATATGTAAACTTTTTGTGTTTTGACAATATTAGCACAATCAGATGTGAAACATATCTTAGTTCAGTAATTTGGAGTTATTTGACAGGATTTTAGTTTATAAAATTTATATATAATCTTCTGCCTATACATATGAAAACCAATGGACAACAATATATATATATATATATATATATATATATATATATATATATATATATATATATATATATATGCGCCATTGTGTTGTATATATATATATATATATATATATATATATATATATATATATATATATATATATATATATATATATATATATACAATCAACCCTTTAATCTAGCTAAATAGTGATTTGCATAATTTTGCTTATGTCAAATAGTGTACACATTCAATTATTTGTAGTCCAATTTAAAACCCTTCATAAGGAAGTATAGAATCCTAAACTGTAGTTTATTTTTGTATACATAAAAATAGCTTATTTGTCAAATAATAACCTCTAAACTTACCACAAAATGTACCAGACCGAAGTGCACTAGATGTGTTGTTTCATATCTGCGGACTGGCGTCTCTTCAATTTCTTCTTTTACCGTTTACTTTTGTTTTCATCACACAAGGTGACTTTTTTTCTTTATGGGGGAGGGGGGTTGGGGGTTAATGTGAAGAATATCTCCCTCTTGTGGCGAATTGTCACCGAGTATGTTTGGCTTATTGTTGTTTTTGGCTTGTTATTGTTGCTTATTTTATGGATATGTTTGCTTATGTTTAACAATTTAAAGTTAAAGAGAGTCCATTTATCATGCAACTGAACTGTGAACATTTGATTTAAACACTTTTGCTCCATTATATGTTATTAGAGTGAAACTAAGGCTGGGGCAAAAACACAAAACAAAGACGTTACAGCACAAATTAACTTTTTTTTTTTTATGGTATAAAATATTAGAATCATGCATTAGAAAACATTACATTTTTTTAATAATTATTGTTGAATTATGAAATGTTAAAACATATTATTATGATTTATTGTTTTATATATCCAATTTATTTCCATGGATCTGACTGGGTGGGCTGTCAATTTGGGTGGGCCAATGCCTATTGACTTTTGGATAAATCTAAGACAAATAAAGTAACACATAAACACACACACTCACACAGGTTAAAGAGGAAAGACAGTGAGGAAAGAATGAGTTTAGAAGAGTGAAAATGTGAAATTCCAAGTTTATAGCAATTTGTGCAATTGCTTAAACCAGCACAGAAATGACAATTTGCTCATAAGTCCTTTTAGCATCATTTAGGTGCATAAATGCATTAAAAGGCAGTTTTCTGTGCCATATTCAGAACATGATGATATGTTCTCTGAACCTGAAGGTCTAGAAGGAGCTTGGTCTTTGTCCTGAATCGGGGAGCCCACCAAACAAAATCTCTGCTTATGATTTTCCTCATTTGATGTTCATGATATGCATCTCTTTTACCATTATTCTTGGTTACTTGTCCCAAATTTGACAATCTCCTTCCTTGGGATCATCAACAAGTGTCCTTTTTGTGTTAATGTTGCAAGTTTCTCAAAGCTCCTAGTTAGTTGGTTAGACATTCTTCTGGCTGGCTGGCAGCAGGGTATCAAACAACAAATTTATGATGGGGTCGGGCCATGCTATTCCTCTTCTGTGTAATTTAGGTATATAGAAGTGCTTCAACACTTCTAATCGAATCGTCTGAATTGTCTGATTCACTCTGATGTCCTACAGTGACTGTGTAATATCTTAATTTGTGTAATTTTGCACGTTATCTGCTCATATTATATTGGCACCCATAAAACACCCCAACAAACAATTTTTGAGGTATCACTTTTGCCGAGTTAAAGTCATTTGACTACACCATCATGGGCACAGGAGCAGTGCTCAGTATCCGGCAGGACAGCCGTGATTCCTGTAGTCAGATTCAGCACAGATTTTGTCCCCCTCTCGTACAACTGCCTGGACCACTGATAATGAAGTCTTATCAGATAATGAAGTGTGATATATAGTGTGATTCTTCAGCTTCAAGCCATGAATTACACTCTGCATTCAGAAATACAAATACACAGAGAAAATGTGTATAATTATCACTTTTCTCACTTTGTGATTTTAATTAAATGACAAACATTTATTCCAAATGTAAGAATTCTCACCTTATCAAAGTCATCTTCTACACGTGTCTCAGTTTCCCTGATATAAACTCTGGGCTCTTTAACCGCTTCCTGCAGGCCATTGTTGAAAAACAGGTAATTCAGGATCACCTGGGAGAAGAGACACAGGAGAGGGGAAAGGGACAAATACATTTTAAAAATTACAGCAAACTATTGTTTACTTATTGAAACATACATGAGTAGACACTGACCAATTCAGAATTATAGTGCAGAATGATTGAATGTCAATGTACCGCTTCAGTGTTTTCGTTACCTGAGCAACTGACGTAGTGATATTTGTCCCACCTGCACCACCGACCACCATTTTGACTTGTTTGCTGTGTTTGTCCAATATGATTGTGGGACACATTGAAGAAAGTGGCCTTTTACCTTTCTCAAAACAAAAAGCATTTGACATATGAATATTAATATTTATATTGGTGGGTTTACCTCTACATAATAGTCATCAACTCAAGCCATGCAAGTTTGCTTATTTATTTTTTTATACCTGGCTTAATTAAGTTGTTTTTGCCATGAGCACTTATCAGCTCAGGATCAATAAAATCGTTCATTTGGTCATTAAATATAATGCCTGTTGAGTTTGACATCACTCCAGAACCAAAACTGTGGGAATACAAGAAATATCCAAACAACAATATTGAAAATAATAGCAAAGCAACAGAGTTTCATAAAATTAAATTTGGAAGAGCATGTTTCAAGGATGCTCACTATTAGTGTGTATTTGTTCAAGCGCAAGAAAACACAAAAGAAAACTAAACACTTTTGAGATTTGTGATCGCACATGCTCTGTCTAACGTTATACTACAGCGTTGGGGCCATGACTATTAATGATCCCAAGACTATAACATCATAGTTTGTGTTGTGTTGGAATTGGCCTCTTTTTCAGTGGTCTTTTGCCACACCAGAGTTATATAAGAAAGAGGAAACGATGGTGTTTGAGACTCATGGTATGTCATGTCCATGTACACAACTGTTATTATTCAACTATGCCAAGGTAAATACAGTTTTCCATTCTATGGCACCTTTAAGGATCACTGCTCTCTTTGTCTCTTTATATTTCTCTTACTGGTTATTGATACTGTTGGTGACGGCCACAGCACTCCCATCTTCTGCGAGGACAGACAGGTGAGATGTGCCATGGTCATCAGGTACACCATCAATGTCCTCCTGCTCATAGTTGATTTGTTTGATGTCAGCTTTACAGTTTTTCTCAATTGCTAAAACACTATAACCAGTCTTTTGAACTAAAATTTCAAAACTATAACGCCATTTCTCAAAAAGCACACCCATTTCCCTAAACATTAAACACTATTCCCTGCTTTGACACATGAGTTATATTTGGTGAACTGTTACTGCAAAACTCTACACACAAATCCCTACATTTCTCAGTGCTTACACCATGTGGTCATTTAGAAAGCACAAGCATTCAATATTGTTCACTCAAGTCTGCGAAGTCTGAGCTCAATTAGCACACAATTACCCAACTGGAAACACTAGGAGTCAAAATTTAGCACACACCAATCAGAATCTTCAATGGAGATAAAAGAGCCAAAGTCAGCTTACAGTGTTTCTCAGTCACTTTGGTGCATTTCTCAGATCAGAAATGAAACTGCCAAAACTACTTGTTCAACATCCACATCATCTAGTCTCTTGTGCACATCATAAAAAGCTTCTCTTTCTTTTGATCAAGTTGTGATTGCTTTGGCACATTCATACAACTGATTATATACATTTGTCTGCGGTTTCCTACATTATCAGTTGCTATTGTCATGTTGCTCAAAATGTATTATATAGTTCTCTGTGTAATAGTCTCACCCCTCAAAACATCAAGTCATTAGCTCATCGTATAAGTCATTACCTAAATGCAAAAAATTTTATCTAGTTGTCATAAACTGTCAATCATATATTCTACACATTTCTATTAGACTTTTTGTCAATTTGCCATGAATTATTCAAGTGAATCTTGACTTTCACTAATGAAGATAATAAAGATCAACCAATGATAAAGCAGTTCTCTGAAAAAGCTCAAAGGCACATCTCATGAACCTTCAATTGGAAAGCATATATAGACAGAGGACAACGCAGGAGTTACAAATTCTGACAGTGGGCTTTCTTATTTTTATTTACAGTTTTTCTCAATTGCTAAAACACTATAACCAGTCTTTTGAACTAAAATTTCAAAACTATAACGCCATTTTTGAAAAAGCACACCCATTTCCCTAAACTATAAACACTATTCCCTGCTTTGACACATGAGTTATATTTGGTGAACTGTTACTTCAAAACTCTACACACAAATCCCTACATTTCTCAGTGCTTACACCATGAGGTCATTTAGAAAGCACAAGCATTCAATATTGTTCACTCAAGTCTGCGAAGTTTGAGCTCAATTAGCACACAATTACCCAACTGGAAACACTAGGAGTCAAAATTTAGCACACACCAATCAGAACCTTCGATGGAGATAAAAGGATAAAAGTTTTTCTCACTTTGGTGCATTTCTCAGATCAGAAATGAAATATACATTTGTCTGCAGTTTCCTACATTATCAGTTGCTATTGTCATGTTGCTCAAAATGTATTATATACTGTAGTTCTCTGTGCAATAGTCTTACCCCTCAAAACATCAAGTCATTAGCTCATCGTATAAATCATTACCTAAATGCAAAATTTTTGATCTAGTTGTCCTAAACTGTCAATCATATATTCTACACATTTCTATTAGACTTTTTGTAAATTTGCCATGAATTATTCAAGTGAATCTTGACTTTCACTAATGAAGATAATATAGATCAACCAATGATAAAGCAGTTCTCTGAAATAGATCAAAGGTACATCTCATGAACCTTCCATTGGAAAGCATATAGACAGAGGACAACACAGGAGTTAAAAATTCTGACAGTGGACTTTCTTATTTTTATTTTCACCTTTGTGCCCATATTTCTTTTTTTTTCTGTTTCACAATGACGCTGTGTGCTTTTATTTTATTTTTTAATTTTTTGTCAGACCACTACAAGTGTAACTGTGAATCCTATCCAGTCTTTTTCAATCAATATCCCACATACAGTAATGTGTAATTTTGAAGAGGAAGAGTAGGAGGTGAAAGAGGAAGAGGAGGAGGAGAAGGAGGACGATGACGACAACAACATGGAAGAGACAGAGGAAGAGCAAGGGCAAGAAGACAAGCAGTCTCATATAGTTTAGTTGATGAGTGCCAGGGTTGGATCAGGCATGCAAGAGGATTTTACCCCTGCTCCTGGCCAGGGCTAATTTAGCCTGTGATGCTGAAGAGGTTCTTTGGCCTGTCCCAGACCAAAGACAGGATGCTGGGCAGAATAATTATTTTGTTGTTTTTTGCTGTTTTGTACTGTACTCTACAGTACATTAAATTAAGGAATAAAACACTTGCAAAGGAATAGATTTGTTGTGTTCATCATGTGAAAAGTTTTTTATTTGTATTGTTTTTGTAGTATTGTTTTGAATTTATCTCATCAGTGTGTAAAACTGTTTTGTAGTGTGTTTGTTTTTGAGGATCTGTGTGTCATGTCTGAAAGCAAAGTTTGGTTTTTCAGCAAGATTGAATTGTTTTGAGTGGAGAGCTTCATTTTGACCTCAATATAGGAAGTTTGGGGAAATGAGTTAGGAGTTGTGGATTTGTGTTTAGAGTTTCGCAAATAAGAGGCATAGTTTCAAGAAATGTGTTTAAGCAATTGAGAAAATCTGTAAATAAGACAACATGGAAGAGACAGGAAGGGCAAGGGAAAGAAGACAAGCAGTCTCATATATTTTAGTTGATGGGTGCCAGGGTTGAATCAGGCATGCAAGAGGATTTGACCCCTGCTGCCTGGCCAGGACTAATTTAGCCTGTGATGCTGAAGAGGTTCTTTGGCCTGTCCCAGACCAAACACAGGATGCTGGGCAGAATAATTATTTTTGTTGTTGTTTGCTGTTTTGTTCTGTTTTCTACAGTACATTACTGTAAATTAAGAAATAAAACACTTGCAAATGCATACATTTGTTGTGTTTATCATGTGAAAAGTTTTTTATTTTTATTGTTTTTGTAGTATTGTTTTGAATTTATCTCATCAGTGTGTAAAACTGTGTTGTAGTGTGTGTTTTTTTGAGGATTTGTGTGTCATGTCTGAGAGAAAAGTTTGGTTTTTCAGCAAGATTGAGTTGTTTTGAGTGGAGAGCTTCATTTTGACCTCAATATAGGAAGTTTGGGGAATTGAGTTAGAAGTTGTGGATTTGTGTTTAGAGTTTCGCAAATAAGAGGCACAATTTCAAGAAATGTGTTTAAGCAATTGAGAAAAACTGTAATCTTACTCCTGATGTCATCCGCAAAGCTCTCTGAAGTCATTATTTTAACAATCTGTGAAATAAGATAAGACAAATATAATAAGACAAAATATTGGAATAGTGAAAAGCTATGAGAAAATGATTTCTTAACGTAAGTTACTCCCAAACGTAATTTCACCCAAAATTGAAAACTGTGCCAATGTTTATTCATCTTCTGACCATGACATGTGAGATTCACTTGCATCAGTTTTATGGCATTAACTGCAGGTGTCTTTAGATCTTGTGTGTCATATCCCCACGTACATCATGTTTGGTTCAAATATTTTAAGGTGAGTATTATCAGTAAAAAATAATAATAATACAACAATCAGTAAAGAGAAGTGTAACCAAGA
The DNA here is from genome assembly GCF_049309525.1 of Garra rufa. Lineage (NCBI taxonomy): Eukaryota > Metazoa > Chordata > Actinopteri > Cypriniformes > Cyprinidae > Garra > Garra rufa. The sequence goes on along the minus strand of NC_133366.1, from coordinate 7,058,627 downwards.
CAGGAAACAATGGATAAGAGTGACTGGAACAGTATCAGCATAGGATCTACAGCATAGTCCAACACATCCCTTATTGACGCTTGGTCAGAACACCTTGGCATATTTTTCAATGTGCAGGGTCTTCCATTGCTTTTAATTAGAAACCTTTGATGTCAATATGCTGATGGAAATGACATTGGGAATTTTATCTGAAACACTGAAAGTATGAATAAGGAGAAGAATAATTGTATGAAACTACAGTATTTTCTGAACGTAATGTTTTTATTATTTGAACTATATTCCATATTTACATATAATCATCCAGTCTTTACACACACAGACATCAAGAACCGGCATATAAATCTTAACTATGGGGACAATTAACAAAATTCTTAATGCTGCAATGCATGCTGTTACACCTTGGTAAAAAAATCCCATCATGCACTGCAGCATCAAGGGATTTTGTCACCACTGTTGAGGATAGTATGATGAGTGTTCAAGTCTAAAAGCCTGAGCTGAAACAGTGATTTTGTGAAAATGTCCTGATTAAGATTGTGAGCTATGAAAAAGAAGAAAAGCACAATTTCTCTGTTAGAGCAATAATATGGTGTCATTTTAAATATTTGAATGTTTAATAGCTAAATGTAAAATCTCTTCTTGATGATCTCTCAAATTAATTAATAGCAGAAGTCATCAACTGAGCTACGATTGCACTCTTTTTAAGTCATTGATGCACAAATGTTCAGTATTGAACAATTTTCCAGTCGCACAGAATAAAAATTAACACTTTAATGTTGGTAAGGGTCAAGAACCCAACTAAAGCAAACACTGATCTTCATGATGGTGGCATCATTTTAACCAATAAAACATCAACATCTGATCCTCTGTAATTCACAGTAACAGCAGGTGTTCATCACTAATGCACAATCATCATTTAATTGGTCACTTAATTATTAACTCATTAACTTTAACTCTTTGAGGACTTGGGATTTGACTTGAGACTCACTTGTGACTTGTTCCCATCTCTGGTGAAATCAGGTCATGGGCGGAATGAAAATATGTCAAGACTTGTACTTACTGACTCCTGGACTACTCACCTCTGCATATTGGGTAAAGATTTTGCTATAATTTCAAATGGTGGGGTGTTTTTAACAGAGGATTAGATATTTGGCGCCTGAAAGAGTCACAATGATCTGCTATGGAGGAAGTTTCCTCATTTTGCCCCTTCGGGATCCTACAATTGTTATTTATGGGTGAACTAACCCATTATAGCCTGCAGATATCTGATAGAGGCCAAAGGAGTCCATAAATTGAGCTGAACTCACCTCAGTGAGGTCTTCATACAGTGGATCTCCCAGTTTACTCTTCTGGGCATCAGCAAAGCGGAAAGCCTCTATCATACGATGATAGGTCAAAATCTTATTCTCTATTGTGGACACACTGCTGCTTGAGATGTTGTAACCTGAAATCAGATGTTTAATTTTTTTAACTGATCCTTAAATTGTAAAATAACTAAATACTAAAATCGAAGAAACAGACTGACTTTAAAATAACTCTTTGTGTATCTGTTTATATAAGAGAAGAGCAAGTCTTATGGCTTTTTTTACAACTGTTGCTTTTCAGACTATGAAATAATCTCATAATTTTAATGTTGAAAGATGAAGTGTCTGTGCATTGTCTGCCTGTTGTTTTGGAGGATCACAGAGAATGTAAACTGTAATAGCTTTGATCTGAACGTGTCTCTCACATGCACAGCTTCTGTGATTCCTCAGGTTCCTCAAATGGCTAGTGCTTTGCTGAATTATATCACCCTGCCAGATTATTACTCCCTTAATTCAGTTTGAACCCTCTACCATGCTGGGAAATGATGAGGATAATAATCTGCCAGTTATTTATTGATACTATTCTTGCTGCCAATCAGCAGTAGGGGGCGTGTCAAGTAATAACAGGGAGAAGAGAGCTCTCAGTGAGGGATATTAACAAACTGACTAAAAATATCAGAAGAACAAAACCCTAAAAGATGCTCGCTGACCTTTGAGTATGTTGAATATCAGAGCGAGCACAGGTCCACCGAATGGAGCATCAGGAGCAAGAAATATATAATTCCCCACAGTGAAGTTTACTGCATACTCATTCAGCACTGGCTTATAACTCTTTAGGTCCTCACGTGTTATTATCCCTCCTGTGTTACAAGACACAAAGATTCAGACAGATTTGCATGCTTTCATAAAATTAAGCTTCTTGACCCCTTATATATGAAAAGAATCACATTTAAGCAGTAAATAACCTGCATCCTTGATTTCATCCAGTATATCCTGGGTCAGAGACCCACTGTAAAATGCATCTGGTCCTTCTTCTGCTATTGTCTTATAGGTGTCCGCCAGTTGTTTAAATCTTATTGTGTCATTTTCCTTTAAGACGCTGTTTTTGTTTGAGCCACAAAAAACTTCACTGGAAAGAAAAGAAAGACAAGAACAGAGGCAATATAATGTTATTAAAATTGAAAGGCAGATGCTTTAGGAACCTCAGTGCAAATGGTGACATATTCAGAGGTGGCATTTGTCATTTGGAGGCCCTCAATGAGGAAAAAAAATATATAAAATAAAATATAGAAACACTGTATGCAGTGCAACTGCAAATAACCCTTTGATTAAAAAAATAAATCAATTAAAAACACCCTTTTTAGTTACTGTAGCTATGTCTGGCAAACAATATCACAAGATGTGCAATGACACTGGTGTTAAACGGATGAAACAAAAGTTACTTAACAACACATTACATTACAGTGCTGCAGAAGATGATCTCATTTAAACTAGGATCATATCAATCACTTAGAGATTATCTTAACTGCCTTGTGTACTGAACAGAGAGAAAACGGACTCTGTGGATCCTCTGAAACTATAATCCACAGTAGCTTTTATAAAATCACAGCAAATTAAAATGTAAAAAAAAAATTGGTCAAACACAAGTATGTAGTAGCAAATCTTTTATTTTAATTTGTATGAGGTCTTGGACAATGAAATGCATGGATATTTGTGAATGCTTGAAAAGGTTTGTCAGAAATGGGCAGTTATTTCATTAAATATATGTAAAGTGTGCATTTATATTTTGCAATTTAGTTTTTTGCTGTAATTTAATTATATGTAATTTATAACAAAATATTTTAGACTAACAATATATTTTAAAGAAATAATACGAATATGTAAAAATTAAATAAATAGTAAATAAATAATTAATACATAATTTTATTGTTAAATAATAATAATAACTATTATTATTATTTGTATTATTTGTATTTTTATTATTATTTTATTATTATAGTCAATCATGAGACACACGCTTCTCAATAATGGCATTTCACCTAAAAATGAAAAATCTGTAATGATTTACACACTCTGGTGTCGTTCTAATGGTTATTATCTTTTTCTTTTCTTTCTTATTTACAGATCACAAAAAGCAAAAAAAAAAAAAAAATGATGGTGTCTGAATGTTGCAGCTGGTTGTCAGTTTTAAAAAAAGTATGTTTTAAACTAATGTTTTCCAACTTTTAATTTAATTTTAAGTGAGAAATTAGTTTTATGCCGGCTGACTGTGCTATATTTGTTCCTATTGGCTTGCAACAGTGTACAGTAAACTCAGTATTATGGACAATGCTGGTATGAAATGTTTGACAAAAAATGTATTAAAATTATAAATTACTTTGGTCAAATAGATTCTCATGCCAGTAATTTGTACTGCATTCTCATACCTTTGATGAGCAACTATTTGTAATTATTTGTGCTTATCTCAGTTGTCTGCATTGTCTCTGTTGATTCCCACAACAGGTTGCTAAATCTGACAAATAGACAGTTCAGAATCATAAGCCTTAAATCCAGCGTAGAGGGGTTCAGTGAATGTGGAGTTGAATGTCTGTAAGTGTGTGAGTGTGTGTGTGTCAGAGACGCTGTAGAAGGACAGAGTGCCAGCTGGCCAGTCCAGATATACTGCGACTCTCTTAGAGGACGAACGGACAGGTATATTCCTGCTCATATTATTGTGCCAGACAGTGAATTCATTAGCTGAACAGTACAGACTCCAGGTTTTGTCACTGTATCCAAACCAACAGTTACTCCCTGCTTTCCTCTTGAGTCCTCTATATGTCACTGCTATATCAGCTGCCATTCCGCTCCGCTCGGCCTCCCAGTAACAGCGTCCAGTCAGACTCTCTTGACACAGAACCTGCTCATAGAGCTCAAATCGCTCTGGATGATCAGGATACGGCTGTGGCTCTTTCACGTGAGTCAACTTTCTGTTGTTCTCCGACAGGATGAGATGATTGTTTGCTGTGTTTGGATCCAGTGTGAGATTACATGCATCTGAAGACAAGAAGAGAGATGAGAGATACATGAAGGATATGTGTGTGTGTGTGTGTGTGTGTGTGTGTGTGTGTGTGTGTGTGTGTGTGTGTGTGTGTGTGTGTGTGTCCTTGTATTTATCACGTTATGGGGACCAAATGTCCCCATAAGGATAGGAATACCAGTAAATTTTGACCTTGTGGGGACATTTCTCAGGTCCCCATGAGGAAACAGGCTTATAAATCATGCACAATGAGTTTTTTTCTCCTGTGAGGGCTAGGTTTAGGTGTAGGGAAGGTGTAGGGTGATAGCAAATATCGTTTGTACAGTATAAAAACCATTACGCCTATGGAATGTCCCCACAATTCACAAAAACAAACGTGTGTGTGTGTGTGTGTGTGTGTGTGTGTGTGTATGTGTGCACCTGGTATTCATCACGTTATGGGGACCAAATGTCCCCACAAGGATAGGAATACCAGTAAATGTTGACCTTGTGGGGACATTTATCAGGTCCCCGTGAGGAAACAGGCTTATAAATCATGCACAATGAGTTTTTTTGAGGAAGTAAAAGTGTGCACAATCTCCTGTGAGGGCTAGGTTTAGGTGTAGGGTAGGTGTAGGGCGATAGAAAATAAGGTTTGTACAGTATAAAAACTATTACGCCTATGGAATGTCCCCATAAAACATGTAAACCAGTGTGTGTGTGTGCGTGTGTGAGTGTGTGCGTGGTGCGCGCGTGTGTGTGTGCATGTGTGCGTGTTTGTGAAAGAGATGGAGAGAATAAGAGACAAGACCTACATTTTCTCAGTCCAGGTGTGATTCTGAAAGGTTCTCCGTGGTCCAAACTAGAAAGAGACAAATAAAAACCACAAATGATGAATGTTTTGTTTAACGTGTGCAAGAACTAGCTAAATCATTTGTGTGAAAAGTAGCAGAAAACAAAGTAGCCTAATACAGGATTCTGGTTGTAAACTAATAAATAACCTGATAGACCTCTAAAGAAATATCAGCTTATCAAAATCAGTAGGATCCATAACACAGAAAGAATAAATTATAGAACTATAGGAAATGATGGACCCAAAATGTCAGATCCCAAAATCTTATAGTCACTGTTGTTAATTATTCAAAATGCAGAATATGTTGGAAAACTAAAGATTGTGTGGGCTTTGGAGAATTTTCATGAAGAAATATAGGCAGTTTAACGCATGAATAACTACTGTATTACAAAACACAAGATCATCCAGGTAACAATTCAGTATATTAGGGGTATTTAAAGAAAATATAAATGCAATTTTTTTAGCCTTCTTTTTCTGTTAACCTTTTGCAGATACTGCAAGGTGCATGTATCTCATAACCTCAACTGTAAAAAAGAGCTTTGATTTCCAAACAGTCCTTTTGCAAACAGAAGCCATTTAGACTAATTATTAAACCTGTTAAAAAGGCCATTACAACTGTAAGAATAAAAAAAAAAAAAAAAACTTAAATCTTTCTTTTTTGGTTTTCAAACCTAACCAACAATTTTACTCAAATGAGACTGTGCTCCTAAAGCGAACTCTTTTTTACAAAACCCATTGAAGAAATGTTGCAACGTCTTCATCTACCTTAAAAACTATTCTTAAATGCAACACTTTTGATTTGGTGCTGCAACATAAAGTACGGCTTTGTTCATTAAATTAATAATAGTAAAAACATCATGGTGGTAGGCATGAAGTACAAAACCAACAGCTGTTAACTTTGTATTGCATAGCTGATATTAAACCGGATTACTAGTATTAGTGTAAAATAAAATAAAAATACTGCCCCACATACTTGAGTATCTGCAGTGAGCAGTTTGGATCCTCCAGTTTGTGTTTGAGCAGCTGGACTCCTGATTGTCCTGGATGATTGTAGCTCAGATCCAGCTCTCTCAGGTGTGAGGGGTTTGAACTCAGAGCTGCAGACAAATAACTACAGCCTTCCTCTGTCACCATACAGCCTGACAACCTACAGACACAGACAGATCAACTACAGACACACATAAACATTATGACCAACTGCTCAGTACTTCATTCTTATTACACACCTCAGTATCTCCAGCTGACATTTTGGACTCTTCAGTCCATCAGAGAGGAGCTTCACACCAGAGTCCTGCAGGTCATTGTTACTCAGATCCAGCTCTCTCAGGACAGAGTTTGAGGATTGTAGAGCTGATGATACAGTTTCACAACCCTGAACATCGAGATTACAGACAGAAAGACTGAAAGAGAGTACAACAAAAGAGTAGTTTAATTCTTAACCTCATTCTGCAGTTTGTATTTTGATAGTATCAGCCAATATCAGCTCTAGTCAAAGACACTCTACAAATTATATAAATTATAGATACGTTAGTCAGCACAACAAACTAAAATTATATTCAGAAAGAAATCTTTATTATAACATTTAAACACTCACATGGCTTTTCTGCAGTTGATCACAGCTGGTATCAATCTTCTTCTTCCCTCATCTGATGTGTTGTATTTCTTGAGGTCCAGCTCATCCAGCACCTCCTCTGACATCTGAAGCATGTAGGCGATTGTTGAGCAGTGAGCAGGAGAGAGTTTCTTCTCTGAGTGTTTGTCTGATTTCACAAACTCCTGAATCTCTCTGGACAGAGTCTGATCTTTCACTTCCAGCAGACAGAGGAACAGATTGATGGATCTTTCAGTGGAGAGTCCGTGTCCATCTTTGATCTTCTCTTTAATGTACTGTGTGGTTCTCCTGATGCTCTCTGAGCTGTTCTCTGTGTGTGTCAGTAGATCCTGTAAGAGCCTCTGATTGGACTCCAGTGAGACGCCCAGCAGGAACCGCAGAAACAGATCCAGGTGGCCATTATCACTCTCTAGGGCTTTATCTACTGCATCTCTATGCAGATTATGCATCACATCACAAAACTGCAATGTATCGATATGGTTGATTACATAATAGTGAAACACATAGAAAGCAGCAAGAAACTCCTGAACACTCAGATGAATGAAGCTGTAGACATTCCTCTGATGAATCACAGATTCCTCCTTAAAGATCTCAGTGCAAATCCCAGAATACACTGAGGCATCAGTGACATCTATGCCGCTCTCAATCAGGTCCTCCTCATAGAACATCACATTACCCTTCATCAGCTGATTGAAAGCCACTTCAGCAAGTTTCACAATCACTTCTCTGTTAGACTGCAGGAGTTTCTCTGGATCTCTCTCTTCATACTTCTGGTTCCTCATGTTGATCTGAATCATCAGGAAGTGGATATACATTTCAGTCAGAGTTTGAGGGATTTCTGCACTCAGATCTTCTTTCAGGAGCTTCTGAAGCACAGTGGATGAGATCCAGCAGAAGACGGGGATGTGGCACATGATGTGGAGGCTTCTTGCTCTTCTGATGTGTGAGATGATTCTGCTGGCTTGATGCTGGTCACTGATTCTCTTCCTGAAATATTCCTCCTTTTGAGTCTCATTGAATCCCTGAATTTCTGTCAGGCGGTTGATGTATTTGGAGGGGATCTGATTGGCTGCTGCTGGTCTGGAGGTGATCCAGATGAGAGCAGAGGGAAGCAGTTCTCCTTTCATGAGGTTTGACATCAACACACCCACTGATGAAGACTCAGTCACATCACAAACTTTCTGATCATCTGAAAACATCAGTGTGATTCTGCTTTCATCCAGACCATCAAAGATGAACACAACTTTACACTCCTCATAAATCTTTGAGTCCAGATCTTGAAGTTTAGGATGAAAGTCCAGCAGAAGTCTGTGAAGACTGTACTGATGATCTCGGATCAAGTTCAGCTCTCGAAATGGAAGCACAAACATGAAATCTACATCCTGATTGGCTTTTCCCTCGGCCCAGTCCAGAATGAACTTCTGCACAGAGACGGTTTTTCCGATTCCAGCGATGCCTTTAGTAAGAACAGTCTTGATTTGGTCTTTCTCCTCACATCCTGGTTCAGGTGAGGCTTTAAATATGGCATTGCAATTGATTGGAGTGCCTTTTGAGTGCTTTGTTCTGGATGTTTTCTCCATCTGTAAAACCTCATGTTCTTCATTCACTCCTTCACTCTCTCCCTCTATGATGTAGAGCTGTGTGTAGATCCTGTTCAGAAGAGTTTCATTATCTTGAAGTTTGATTCCTTCAAATAATCTCTCGTATTTGTTTTTCATGCTGGTTTGGTGCTGGTCTTTGACTCGTTGTAGGTCTCCAGTCCTGATATGAGTCTGATAGTGGGGTGTAGAAGATGAGCTGATTATATCTGTGCCATGCATTTCACCTCTGCAAAAAGATAATTACAGCCATTAAAACGATGCTTAGAGACCATCTAAAATGTATTCCACCCTGAGATATTAAAATTCAAAATGAGTATGACAAAATACTAAATGAGTATGTTCAAATGCAGCTTTGTATAAACAAGGGTTCAGAATATTGAATATGATTATGTGCATTATTAAGTGCATATTTTGATTAACCTATTTTAATGTTTAATGTTAAACCATTATTCATCTGAGATGCACAATATAAAGTTGCAAATAAATGTTTATACTAACAAAGAGTCAGAGGTCACTGCTGAATCACTGAATCGAGGGGGTCTGTCGATGGATTTGTCACTCTTTACAGACACACTACTGGGTTCTGGAGACTCTGATTTCTCTCTCTTCCTCCTTTTGATGCTGATAAACCACACACATACCTGCATTTTACACAAACGTACTATATACGGTAGTTTAATGCACTGCCGAATTTACATTGACAATTGCCATTTATATTCATTAACTTAGCATGAGGTTTAGGAATTACTTTGCAAAGCTATATGCAAAAACAACCATTTGGATCAAATCTGAATCTTACTTTAGGCTCAAGTCACTTTGCATAAAAGCATCTGTCAAATGTAAAAGTGACTAGTGTCTTACCTGGGGTCAGAGGTCAGTGGTTCATCACTCAATGCAGGTGGTTGCTTCATGGATTTGTTACGCTTCATAGACACACTGCTGGGTTCTGGAGACACACCGCTGGGTTCTCCCCTGCTTCTACTGAAGATAAGGCAGAAGCAGGCTCAGAGAGTGAGGGATAGCCAACTCTTATCAGAAATCATTACAGTCTGCTGTCTTCTCTTTTAATTGTATATTTGTACCAACTGGATAATTTGTATTAACAAGCACCCTCCCCGCTCAGTGCCCCTTTTTTTGGTTTGGGCCACTGTGTAAGGTTGAAAATGATCAAAGATTTCTGCTTTCCTGCCCCAAACACTACTTCAGGAACAAAAGGGCCATTTGGCACTCCTGAGGACACAGAGGAGCTGATAGTGATCAAGGCCTGTAGGCCAAAATGTGTATACATCGGGGGTCTGCTGATTGTAACACCTTTACAGAGGGTGAAGCTGTAATTTGCTGATTGGTCAGTTTGAATGTCTCACATTTGGGTTTTAGTCACATGGTCAGGGAAAGGATAAAAGAGGACTGCAACTGTTGCTCTGGCTCTTCTTTTGACCTTGCTCTCCCTTTCTTTGCTGGAGCTCTCTTCTTGGGGCTCTGCTCTCTTTCTCTCTCTACCCCCTCCCCCCTCTTTTTCTCTCTCTCAGGTAACATTCCACATACATGTACATTTCGGGTACAATTAACTGTCTATTTTTACCATCTTTCATCTACTGTGTAACCAATTTAAGTGTAACCATAACGAAACATTGTTATTAAACCATCTTAATGATAAATGATGTGCTAACTAGTCTTAATTCAACATTAACATTGATGTGCTACCTATTGCAATACAATATAGTCACTCAATAGCAACGCTCTCCCACATATTTAGCTATTATAACTGCGCTTATTTCCGTCGTTGGTATAAGTGGCAGTGGGTGGTATTAGACTAGAAATGTACAGACTTATACCATCGTGCTGATAACATTTATTTAGTCCTTCGGCAGTCCTACAGCCTGAACCACTGTTGGAAGCCACCCTTACAGATGGTGCCGAAACCCGGGATCCCTTGCAGTGAATTTTCTGAGATTTACTTTGGTCGGTAATCAGAGTGTGGATATTTTTCTTAGTTGATTTTTTGGATAGATTAAAGCTGGCCTTCTTCCTACGGAGTGGGTAAGTATGTTTTCAATCTCCATTTTGTATGGTATAGAAATTAGAAGGTTGTGAGTAGCTTCAATAGTCCCATTACTGTACAGTCCGACAACATTCAGATTATCTCCTCGGGGATGGAAGGGAAAATTTCTAACAAAAGTGACATATTGTTTGCTTTATGGAGCGAAAAAGTTGAACCTATCTTGTGCAAACTTAAGAAAGAATTTATTGATACTAGATGTTCAGATTTTGAAATGCTTAATTGGTGGAATGCATTTGGCAAACATCAAAAGAAATCAAAACATGGTGAAATAATTGAGGCTTTAAACTTCATAAGCTGTACTCGGCTACGTGATTTGTTGACACATCTATCTTCAAGTATAGATGCTAAATGTAAAGAATTGCATTCAAAAAATGCAGAAGCACAAAAGTCAGAGGCAAAGATTCAGGATCTTCAATCACAGTTAGATACATTACTAGCTGAACAGTTGGCGCTGAGTGAAAAGTGTAAAAACCACAAGGGCATTATTGCAGATCTCAAGGCTAAGCTAAATGCACAAAAGTTGATGTCTCCCAAAATGCTTAACAGCGATGGGGAAAAAAAGCATGTTCACTTCTTAGAGGAGGTGACTTGCTGTAATGATTTTGGATTATTTAGTAAAGAGGAAGCATGTGACACTGCTCATGAAAGTGTGCCGATTTCAGTTCTTAAGGTGATGCAGCACCGCAATAGCGCAGAGTCATGTACCAGAACGCATGGTGTAAAGGAAGCATTGGAGAGTCATGAAAATTCTCAAATTCCAGCAGAACGCAGCAAACAACCCTGTGGCAAAGATAGCAGGTTGTGTAGCTCCTGTCACAAAAAAGGCCATACAGAGGAAAAATGCTGGTCACTGGGTAGGGGTAGACCTTATTTTCTGAAACATAGGATATCACTTTCTAAAGTTAAAGGTCAGTGGTTTACATGTAACAAGTCATCCTCAGGTAAAACTCTTAGTGAGTTGACTGCATTGTTCATGCAAGGCCTCCAGCTATTGACTTCACTTGCTAGTGGGTTAACAGTTTAATAGCAATGCGTTTAAAATGTAAACATCCCGATTTCAAGGATCCTGTTTGTATTTTCAAGTTAGTAATTGTGCTAAACACATTGTGAGTATAGACCACACAGTATAGTTGTTTGTGATACTACATGTACACATAGACTAGTTGAGTTTATTCCTTAAAAACACGACTGCTTTACTGTAAGTGTGGGAAACACTTAGGTAAAAGGTTGTAGATGCTACATGCATACTAGACCGTGCGTCTTGTGTAAAATTGGAATAATTGTAGTACTGGCATCTTTAAGTTGCATGTGTGTATGTTGAATTTGTTTGCCTCCTAATTGGTACACTCTGCTATTTTCAATATAGCTGCAGTGATCCATGTACAGGAGCATAGAATTGCCATGTGGCCACAGTGTGATTTCACAATTGTCTTAACAATGAAAATGCTTTCCTCACAGCAGGTTTAATTCACTCTGAACTTTTCACTTTATCATGCTTAACAAAAAACAAAGGCATTGATGTGGAAGTATTTTGAGCCAGACCACACCTCATACTCAAATTCCCATGCTGGCTCCCTGTTATAACAGGACCAAATTTGCATCACAATTGTAAAACTTCCATGCCTTTGTTTTGAGCATGATTATACTGACACATAACCACAGCTAAGTACAGACACATATAACCTCACCTGATCTTCACACACAGAGTGAAATCTACATCTGTCTGATACTGCCTTAAAATGTACTTCAATAGCATATTTCATCCAGTTATTGTTTGTTTTGTTTTTCTTTTAATTTGCTTAATCATTTAGCTACAATTTGTCTCACCAAGTTGCTTAAAATGCAAATTAGTATTTTTCACTTTTGTCAAAGTATGAAAATTTGCATTGACATATCATGTAAACATTTCTAAAACTAATTTCATTGCTGCTTCTTTGTGTGTTGTATATTTTAGTTGCAACAATGATTGTTTTTGGACAATTGATTTTCTGTATTTGGTTACACTGAATATTTTGCTGATACTCTTATTGATGAAGGGGTGATGAAATCAATAATTGTTGATGTTGTTATAATGCAATTTATTTTAATGTTTCCAAAAACAGAGCTTTTCAGATTATCTTTCGTCCTTACCTTGACCATCTTTTTAAATACATCAATTTAAATTAAGGGCTTTTTGCCAGAGACAAATTCAATCTGACCACATCATTGACAAATGCTGTGTATATCTTTACTGTTTGTTGTGCCATATGATCTTTTGGATTTACAGGGTCCCTGAGGCACACATTCACCTCCTGTGTCCTTCCTCAGAAAGAGAAACAAGTGTGTTCTACCACTATAGTTCCTGTTCTGTGGAGTTGTGAAGTTTTCAATGGTCGATTTTGCATATCAATGAAAGGTGCAATACCATTTGATGAAGTTCTCTCACACAAAGCTGAAGGGAAAACAAAGACTGACCGACTGCAATTGCAACAAGCCTGGACTAGAAGTCTGAAGATGACATCTGCACACAACAGAAAGCATGTTTCTATGGACTATGTCACCTTTTGCCTCTTTTAGGTGTGGCCAACGGTGCCAAGGGGCGTCTGTAAGGTTGAAAATGATCAAAGATTTCTGCTTTCCTGCCCCAAACACTACTTCAGGAACAAAAGGGCCATTTGGCACTCCTGAGGACACAGAGGAGCTGATAGTGATCAAGGCCTGTAGGCCAAAATGTGTATACATCGGGGGTCTGCTGATTGTAACACCTTTACAGAGGGTGAAGCTGTAATTTGCTGATTGGTCAGTTTGAATGTCTCACATTTGGGTTTTAGTCACATGGTCAGGGAAAGGATAAAAGAGGACTGCAACTGTTGCTCTGGCTCTTCTTTTGACCTTGCTCTCCCTTTCTTTGCTGGAGCTCTCTTCTTGGGGCTCTGCTCTCTTTCTCTCTCTACCCCCTCCCCCCTCTTTTTCTCTCTCTCAGGTAACATTCCACATACATGTACATTTCGGGTACAATTAACTGTCTATTTTTACCATCTTTCATCTACTGTGTAACCAATTTAAGTGTAACCATAACGAAACATTGTTATTAAACCATCTTAATGATAAATGATGTGCTAACTAGTCTTAATTCAACATTAACATTGATGTGCTACCTATTGCAATACAATATAGTCACTCAATAGCAACGCTCTCCCACATATTTAGCTATTATAACTGCGCTTATTTCCGTCGTTGGTATAAGTGGCAGTAGGTGGTATTAGACTAGAAATGTACAGACTTATACCATCGTGCTGATAACATTTATTTAGTCCTTCGGCAGTCCTACAGCCTGAACCACTGTTGGAAGCCACCCTTACAACTGCTCCCTCAAAATGTCTGTGCATGGCTCTGTATCTGATCTTGTAAGATGTGCTCCCTTTATACACAGTGCATGTGATCGTGAAATTGAAAGTGAATAGCTGCTCATTCAAAAGAGATTCAAATACTTTGCATATGATAGGGGCTCCCTGATGATTGAAAATTATATTAAATATTAGAATGATTGAGTGAGCAGGCTGTAATTGCCCAAAATTCAATGGAAGAGTGGTCAAGAAAACAGTCCTGAGTATGGTTTTAATACAGAACTGCACATAAATGGATGGCGACTGTAGAAAGCAAAAGCCAAATCCCAGACATTTTGGGCGATTTAGAAATCCCAGCCAGACGCAAGAGGACGTATGGTCACCCTCATTATTGCATCCATCAACAAAACACCTCAGGAGCCATCCGTATCTATGTCCCTGCTCCAGTGTCGAAATAATGGTGCTCGGACTGTTACAGCTCACTCAGGGCGGGTCTAAGGTAAGACGGCTGTGCCAGTCAACTATTGTGGGAGCGTCCTGGGTTTGTGTGATGTCACACAGACAAGAAGCAGAGAATGGCATGATTTAAAAAAGGGGTATTATTTTTAGGGATTAAATATTTGGATGTGTACACACACTGCAAACACACATTTATGTTCAAATAACATGTAAATGTGAATTTTGCATCCAATGACACATTTAGGACACTTGAACAAAAATGTCTGCCAAATGTTAAAATGTTTAATGTCTTACTTGGGCTCAGAGGTAATTTCTGCATCACTGGTAGAGGCCTGACTCTTCGTGGGACGATCACAGCTTATTTTAGAGGCAGTGTCCTCCTCTCTCTGCTCTTGCTGACTCATTTTAGAGGCAATGTCCTAATCTTCTGTCTCTTCGAGGAGTCTCAATGCAGTGGAACTGCCATCATCCAAGACTGCTGGAGAATTTTTGTCAAACCTTTTATGCAGAAACATAGTTTAAAAGCTAAAATAAGGATAAAGAGAATTAAAAGAAAAACAATTAAAATCAAACAGACGTAATAGGCCTACCATGCAGTGCAGCTGTTGTCATGGCAGCTGTGGGCGTTTCCATTAAAGTCTTTAGCATCTATGCTGCTCAGCCTTTCTTTTTTTGCTATTTAATACAGCAAGATAATTCCGATAGGCGTACAGATGTGTAGTACTGCAACATTGCTGTTTAGCTTTGTCGAATTCAATCGCCGTTATTATTGTAATTACATGTTTGACAACCAGCACGCATAATTCTTCCGTATTTATGTAACAGAATCAACAACCAACCAGTCGTTTATTTGATTCCTTTCTTATTAGTGTTTACATAGAGTAACGCTAAATCTGTGCACTAAAATTAATCTGGAAGAGAAATGTCTGAATGCAATGCACTAAATTGCAGCGTTTTACTTCCATAGGACGTTTATATATTCTGAAATGCTTGCATGTATAAAGTATGCCTATGCATCATCAGTATGGGTGCATATTGTAATTTGTCCTCCAGTATCGCCATATTCTCTGAAAATATAATTGAACGCATTGCGTTCAGATGCTCATCAGATTCCCTGCTTATAACATGCATCCAATTTTATAAAGGCATTGCTGAATTTTGTCCTTCTATCGCTTACACCTATCCCTCGAAAATAGGATACGGATACGGAAATGAAATCCAATAACAAAGAATAAACCCTAATAGCAGCTCATTATATGCTGCATGAAGAATGCATGAAGAATCTGCTGTGCACTTACCGCCAAATACGCGACCGTATAAGTTAAATCCGCGTGATGGCGTCACTTTAGTTTTTTCCTGCTTTCACTTTCGTTTCGGGATGATGTCAAACGGCGTTTTTGCTCCCTTAAAGAATACTGTGGAAATGGGACGCCACAGAAATGGATCATTTCAGAAAACTCTGAAAATTAGAAAATTACGTTGTCTATGAATTCTCCCTTTCCAGATGTTTCAAATGGTTTCTGAAAAATATATGAAATTGGGTAGGCTGCTCTTCAGAGTGAGTAGGACATAGGGATGTTCACTGCCGATTGGAATTCGTCCCTATCCAGCTCCCTCTAGTGGCGCAGAGTAGTGTTACATCTTTAAAGAGTCTCAGAACAGTGGCTTTAGTTTAGAGACTAAATACACACACAATATGAATGAAAATTAAACCCAACACGACAAACTACACATCAGTACAACTTTTACGTGCTTTAATGTTTTGTGAGGCAACACCCACAACCTCAAACTCATCAAGGTTTATACCCACATTACAAAATCCTGTTCAATGTTCTGCTCTGTGTGGACGAGTGGAGTGTGTGTGTGTGTGTGTGTGTGTGTGTGTGTGTGTGTGTGCGCGCGCATTTAAGGAAGCTGTGTCTAAGTGTGTGAGGGTCAAAAAGATGTCTTCACTTTCTACACTAATTTCATGGTCCTTTCATTATATGCTCTCTCCAGCTAGATCTTGATGTGTAATGAACTAATTCCATTGATTTAGATTCATTCCAACCAAAAGAGAGAATGGGGAGTGAATGAGCCATGATAAAAATATATTGTATTAATTGTACAAGCATTCTATAGTTATACCACATTTAGAAAATTATATGCAGCTTGTTTGTGCACTACATTTTGTTTACATTGTAATGCCCAGTTTGATGCTCACAAGTGCAATTGTTGAATCTGATCACCAAAAACTAAAGACCTTACATTTCAAAGGAAGTGTTATTTTTGTATAACTGTTTAATAAGAAGTTTATGTAGTGATTTTAGATTTGCGCCAGTCGAGAGAGATTGGCTATGAATGTGCAAGCTTGATTGCTGAATCTTAGCAACAGAGTTCAATGCATTTCCAATATAAAAAGAATAAAAGTTTATCCTAAATCGTGAAATGGTGAGACAACCATGACACACTCTAAAAAATCGCACTGTAAAATAACAGTAATCTACTGGCAGCTGTGGTTGCCAGCATTATACTGTTATTTTATAGCTCTCTACCGTTAATTTACAGCTCTTCATTTTTACAGTATGTTACCGTTATTATACCATGTGGTAACTCATTTTATTTTGGAAACCAATTGCTTCAAACCATTTGAGTTAAAAAAAAAAACTATTGTTTATACTGTATGGTGTTAGTACACTGAACTTATTTAATTTGAGTCCACTAAGAAGAAATATTTCTTAATATAAACCCACAAATACTTAAAGTGTATTAAGGAAGCAATTGACTTTTACTCAAGTCTTTATAGATTGTCATTAACTAACAAAAGTACAAATTTGTGTAACAAAGTGCTTAATAAAGAGATTGTCACTATATCAGCAATTCCACAATGACTGTCTTTAAATAAAGCAACAAAACCTCAGAGTTTGCGGCTCATCATTGCCTGAAGCACAAGCTCTACTCTCCAGCACAATGGTCACCCACAAAACTAAATTAAACTAACAGATCTCTCTTGTACAAAAACACACCAGTTAGGCACAATTAAATATTTACTCTCCTTACCAGTTAATGACTTTGCATAATTGTTTTTATATGAACATTCACTAATATTTTAGAGAAAATAACTTGATTTGCTTAGTAAATCTGACTGTTGTGTTTTACAGTATATTACTGTTTTTTCTTGAATTAACAGTAATCTACTGGCAGCTCTAATTGCCAGCATCTTACTGTTTTTCTACAGTGTGTTGCCATAAATTAATTACAGTTTATTACTGTTAAATTACATTTCATGCTGTTTTTTTTTCATTGTGCATCTTTAACCCTTTGCACCCACAGCAAAATCCTTAGTTTTAAATGAACACTTATAATGTGTCAACACTACAGAGTGTTTGAGTTAATGAGATAATTATATGATTGATCACGTTCTGATTGAGCATTAGTGATGAACACCAGCTGTTAACAAACAAAATCGCTGAAGAAAAACACAAAAACAACTGACTTCAGCCACAGCCTTAGATAAAATCAACTGAAATAAAAGAAGACATTAAATCTCTCAAGATCTGATTAAACTCCTAAAACAGCATTACCAGCTTCACTTATTACCACACTGAATTTATTTCTGTCAGACGTCTACAGAAGAGAGTTGCAGAGGTTTAGATGTTTTTTTTTCACTACCACGGTGGAGATCAGTGTTTACTTTAGTTGGGCTCTTGAACCTTGACGTTTTAAAGCTATTTTATTAGTTGTTATAATTATGTGTGTTTACAACATGCTTATTATTGTGAAGAAAAAAAATTAATTAAAAAAGACAATAAAAAATCTAGAGTTGTTTACGGTTTGATAATGACACAGGTTTTATCCAGCGTCTTTCCTTTCATTAAATATTGATGCTAGATTAAAAAAAAAAAAAAAAACTGAGCTTCACAAGATAACAAGATAACAATTAGGTGATTAACAAAGTGATGTTTAATCATTATTGAAGACACCTGATGTTAACAAGCAGAATCACCAAAGGAAAAAACCAAAAGTTTTTAAGCAACCATTATAGCGGTCAGTGTTTGCATTAGTTGGGCTCTTGACCCTTAGATCGTCAATATTAGATCTTGTTTGACTGCAATTACTAAGTTATAACAGCCAGACAAGCCAAGAGCAAAAGTCATCAGGTGACATTGACTGTGCTTGACATAATCATCATATAGTGACTTCTGTATTCGACATAGGATTTCCTTACAGACTACAAGAAACTGAACAAAAGAGCAATCAGTTTTGGCATAATCAGACGGCTGATGAACAAAAGAGCAACGGTGACCATCAAAAAGCGTGTTGTAACCAATCAAAACTCATCCATGACTCCCATCATGCATTGCGGCATGAATAAATGATGAGAGTTCAGAGTTGATCTGTTTATCTGAATATGCCGTTTGTCACCATTGTTGAGATTCATGGGCTGGTTCTTGATGTCTATGTGTGCCTGTGTGAAATGTTTCCTTTTTTTAACAGGTTGTAAAGTAAATCTTTCCGACAAGTGTAAATAGTGCTGAATCTTCTGTGGCTTGTCAAGGCTATTACAATAAGCAAAAAAAAAAAACATTAGACATTAGACACTAGGTGATTCACATCAAACAATGAATATGTTAAAACATAATCATCACCTGATGACATGAGCTTATGTCTGGCTGTTTTAACTCAAACACAGCAGCCAAACAAAATCTAGTGTTAAAGATATAAGGGTCAAGAGCCTAACTAATGCAAACACTGACCACTATAATGGTTGCTTAAAACTTTTGGTTTTCTCCTTTGGTGATTCTGCTTATTAACATCAGGTGTCTTCAAAAATGATCAATCATCACTTTCTTAATCACCTAATTATCTTGTTTACTTCAACACTGCTTCAGTATCTATATGTGTCCACACTCAGAGTGTTAAACTAACACTGGAGATTTTGCTGTGTGCTGTAACACACGTGGTGGAACAACAACAACTATAGATCATGTTCATCTAACAACAGCCAAAATCAACTGAACAGCATTAATGTCACTAATGCATCATAAAAACCCAGTCACAGCAAAAATTTCTATGTTTAAATATCAAGAGCCAGGAGCCCAATGAAAGCAAACACTGATCTCCACAATGGTATCGTCAAACAAAACAAAACATCATCATCTAAACATCTGTTCATTCTCAAAAAGATCTTCTATAGACATCTGACAGAAATCAAATCTGTCCGGTTAGAAATGCGTGAAGTTGGTAAAGCTGTGTGTTGAGTTGTTTCAATTTTCAGTTGATTTGATCTAAGGCTGTGGCTGAAGTCAGTTCTATAGTTCTTGTGTTTGTCTTGTTTCTCTGTCAATCAGTGATTCTGCTCATTAACAGCTGCTGGTCGTCAGTGTCTGAAGTCACTCATTAGTTTTCATTATCTCTGTAAGGTGGACTATATTAGTAAACTCATGTAGGGAATAGGGAATGAGGGTGTAGAGTTGGATTTTAAACACAGTCTCTGAGAGTCGATTTTGAACGCTGTTAATTCACGATACATAGCAGCAGGCTACTTTTCGAAATTGACAAATAATACCCAGAATGCACTGTTTTAATGGAAAGCAGCATGTTACTGTCAAAATTTGGCCGTTTTTTTACAGCAATTTTTAACAGTGCACATCTACATTTTTTTTTTTATTTGATCGAGACTCAAAGGGATGTTTGAATAAATACAGATTAAAGGTAGTGAGAGTAAAGCTTGAGTATAATCATGTGGACTACATGTGGACACATTAGTGATTCACTTTTTCAATTTTGACATTGGGGAAGAACCTTCCCTGATAGCAAGCAACCACTGAATCAATGTTTAAAATAGTTGATTTTCTCAAAGTTACTGACATTTAATTAATATAACTTTTGCACCCGCTATTATTATTACATTTATTACATTATTACATTTCGTTGGGCTCTTGACTCTTTGTGCTTAAGTGTTAGATTTCTGCTGTCTTCTGTAACAATGTGCTCAAACACATTGACTGAGGCAATGAAAAATAAGATCTACTGGGATCAGATGATGGTGACTAAAACCATTGTGAGGTGTGTGAATAATGTGTAATACTACAATGTGAGATTAAAGCCGTTGGACAAATATTATATTTCTATGAATTAACAGAAACACACACACAAAAAAAAAAAACACTGATTTGTTTTAATCATTTAGACATCAAGAATCAGCGTATGAAACTCAACTATTGTGACAATCAGCAAAAGAAAGTTTTATGCAGAAATGCATGCTATGTATCAACATAGTACTAAACTCATTCATGATTTCCAGCATGCATTGCAGTTGGTCTGTTTATCTGAATTAGTTTGATGATTGTCACCATTGTTGCACTGTAAAAAGTTCCCACCAGTTTCAACTTAAAAACTTAAGTTCAGCAGCTGCCTTAAAATTGCAAGTTAAATCAACTCATTTTAACTAACTTTATTGCCGTGAGTTGAAATGACTTGTAGTTTTAAGTTGATTTAACTTAAAATTTTAAGGCAGCTGCTAAACTTAAGTTTTTAAGTTGAAACTTGGGAAAAGTGTTGATGTCTAAATCTTTTGGATACTGCATCAGTCATTTTGCATTTGTGAGACAGGACATTTATACCAGTAATACAAGATCATCATTATTATTCAGTGTTTTATCAACTTTATTGCAGCTTGACACCAGTCACAAAAAGTTATCTACTCCAACTTAATTTTAAAACATTTTGAAACACCACTGAATACATGATCTATAATACCATCTATTATTTCATATATATAAATACCCACACTTGAGGTCTTGGCCACTTGAGAGAGTGTATGTGCGACAGGAAGTACAAAGGAACAAACATATGAATTGAAAAATATAAACAGTAACACAAAACATCAAGGAAGCAACAATATAAATTCACAGAATATAAATGCAATTGTAATTTTAGCAAACACTGTTTTATTAAACAATAGTGTTAAACACAGTCTAGAACACATAACTCTATGATGGCAGAAGACTGTTTCATTTAAATTAATAATAAGTATCAATCAATAAGTGGTGATTTTATCATGATTTAGCTCCAACTTGCCTCAACCCACCTAACTGAAAGTTGTATAGCTACTAAGAGCTTGAATAGCTGGTTCAGGTGTGCCTAATTGGGGTTGGAGCTAATCTCTGCAGGACAGTGGCCCTCCAGTACCGATTTTGGGCACCCCTGTTTAATAGGATCACAACAAATAAAGAACCCAGAGTGTTTTTACATTCCATTAGCTTTGACTATGATGCAGTCTCCACTAAAACATTTAGCATAGTATTTTTTAAAACAAACAAATTGTTAATTTGGTCAAACTTTGGATGCACAGTAGTTTGTACTAAATGAGCTAAAAGCAAAAAGACAACAAGCCATAAAACTATATCTGATGTCTTTGTGTTCCTCACAGAAGTTTATTTAATCTGACACAGAGACACAGAGTCATCATAAACCTTAAACCCAGCGTAGAGGGGTTCAGTGAATGTGGTGTTAATTGTCTGTAAGTGTGTGAGTGTGTGTGTGTCAGAGACACTGTAGAAAGACAAAGTGCCAGCAGACCAGTCCAAATACACGCCCACTCTATTAGAAGGGGGTGAAGGGGAAGCAATGTATGTGCTCTTATTATTGTGCCAAGTATGGAATCCATTACCAGTGCAGAAAAGACTCCAGGAATTGTCACTGTATCCAAACCAAGAGTCACTCATTCCCTTTCTGTTGATTCCTTTATATGCCACTGAAATATCAGCTTTATGTACACTCCATTCAGCCTCCCAGTAACAGCGTCCAGTCAGACTCTCTACACACAAAACCTGCTCATTGTTCTCAAATCTCTCTGGATGGTCAGGATATGGCTGCTTCTCTTCCACTCGTGTCACCTTTCTGTTGTCCTCAGACAGGATGAGTTGAGTGTGTGCTGTGTTTGGATCCATTGTGAGATCACAGGCATCTGAACACAAGAAGAGAGATTAGAACTACAATTTTACAGCTCTCTCTGTGTGTGTATGTGTGTATGTGTGTGTGTGTGTGTGTGTGTGTGTGTGTGTGTGTGTGTGTGTGTGTGTATAAGAGAGAAAAGTCCTACATTTTTTCAGTCCTAGTCTGATTCTAAAAGGGCCTCCATGATCCAAACTAGAAAGAGAAAAAAAAATCCATAATACAGTTAAGATAAATTTAAGAGAAATTGACTAAACACATACTTGAGTATCTGCAGTGAACAATCTGGGTCCTCCAGTTTGTGTTTGAGCAGCTGTTCTCCTGATGGTCCTGGGTGATTGTAGCTCAGATCCAGTTCTTTCAGGTGTGAGGGGTTTGAACTCAGAGCTGAAGACAAATAACCACAGCCTTCCTCTGTCACCATACAGCCAGACAACCTACAGACAGACAGACAGACACACAAAGTAACATAATCTACAAATCAGGAGGTTTAATGACACATTAAGTAAATCTACATCATCTGTTAATGTTCCTCTATATCTACAAAAGCTAAATCTGAAAATGAAAATGAACAAAAACATATTTCAAGACAAAAATGTCTGGAAAAGAAGCAATGTACAGCGACGTATTATGCAGCAGAATACGTAATGAGAGTTCAATCAATATAATGTCCAACAAGTCCACAGGATTCCAGTGTTTGTTTGTTTTTTTGTTTGTTTTTTTTGCTATTTTGAGAGCAGCTTACATATGCTGCAGCACCATCCATAAATATTTCTATTCTAGCTGGTCAAAAGCTTTAATCACACCTAGAGATTCTATTGGAGGACAACATTTTAGTTTAATTGCAAAAGATATGCAAAAGAGTCAGGCTCACCATCAACAGAAAAAGTATAAAGGTTGGAGTAAAAACAGTGGAAGGCTGTATTAATGTCTTTAATATTAAAGACTCCCTTGGTTTTAGTATCTGAAGATAAGTGAGATAAAACTTTAAATGTAGTATTATACCTGTTTATATCCTCCTCATTCAAATGGGATTCTTTAACTGAAACTATATCAATCTTTTTTCTTTGCAAATAAATCTTGTGCAGGCCAATAATTACAATTTAGAATATTAAGGCCAGTCACAGGTATCTAGCTGAATTACTGCATAATACGACATAATACAACTTTGAATAATAAGGAGATATTCAAATTATTTATTAATAAACTAGTGTTTTCTAAGTAAGTGTCGCAAAGATAAAGCTGACAACCCTGACGACCACCCCATTGGACATGCCTTTAGAGAGAAATGCATCTTTACAGATTACGTAAAGAAAGAGTTTTAGATTTTTATTTTAATTATTTCCTAATAAAGTAATTTAAAGCTTTCTATAGATACATTTATCATGTCTGTGGGGCAAGTATTCACTGAGATTCGGTTCATCATTGTGAAGCAAGTAAGACAGAGTCGGCGAAAAGCCCATCCTGTTTGTTTGTTTGTTTGTTTTTTATTTTACAAAAACACACTTTGTTGATATATTGAGTGCACACAATTACAAGTAGACCCTTTAAATTGCTTCCACTGTTATAAAAAAAAAAATCCAGCCTCCATATCCTGCAAAGCATGCTTTAGCTTCTACTCTACACATAAATGATTGGATATGCACCTAATAGCACACATTTAGGTTAAACATTTAAACTAACATTGAGATATGCATAAAGTGTTTATAGATTTTTTTTAAGCAAGTGGTGATGATTTCAGAAGGCTAAATTGATCAAGCATAGGCTATGATCAATGCACTGTCTGTTTGTGTTGTCATAGTCCAGGTTACTGGAAGTAAATGGCAAACTCCGGTAGCGTGTTGTGCCTGCGCGATCACTCTAGTAACTGGACCCTCATAAATGTTGCTTGTTTTGGGGGAGAGTTGCAAATATAAAAACCAAGTTCGTAGAAATGACAATGAATAAAACATATATTATATAATATGTGGAATGTTTATGATTAAGTATATCTGTTATAATACTGAAGATTATATGAGTATATTGATATTGTTATTTATATATGTACATCGTGTTAATACTCACCCTTGGAAATTTTATTATACAGTGTATGTGGGGAGGCACATTTGGTTTAAAAGCCACGTCAGTGTATCTGTTCAGGTTGGGTTGTAGTTGGAGGCATATGTTGCATGTGTTTTGTGTGCAGTGCCTTTTTGTGGAAAGTTTTATCTGCAAAGTGCTGGGTTGTGTATATATATATATATATATTTTTTTTTTTTTTTTGCATGGTTTTTCACCTTTGCACAGAAGTGCTTTTGCTATCATTTCTGGTAACTGAGTAGCATCACGCCTTGTCACACTGACTAAAGAACCCGTTTGTGAGAGGTTCAGAATGAGGTTTGAAAAAAAATAATTTTTCCACATATATTTTTTTTAACATTATAAGTAAAGCTCAAGGAACATATTAAAATCATAAAATAATCATGACCTGAAACTAAGCCATGACATGAAAACTAAAGTGAACAGTACAAAAACAGTCTCATAACCACTTAATGCTTCTCTTCTCCGATCAACCCAGCTAGCAAAAAATATCCGCATGGCTTCTTTTTGCCGCCGGCCCTAAGCTGTCGGCTATAGGTGCGTCCCGCTGGCGGGGATGAAACGTTTGCCGCCGAATACGTCACTCCCATTTCTTGCGAGATGCCGCCGGCGAAAAGCCGGCGGGCCGACTGCTTCATTTTCTATGGCGGTTGCCTCCGTCTAATGGACCGCGGCCGGCTGGCGGCAAGCCGCTTTGAAATACAAGGATTTCTACTAATCGACCAGCAGCCATGGCTACAAAGCAAAATCCCCAGTGTTAATTTAACACTCAGATTGTGGATACATATAGACACTGAAGCAGTGTTGAATTTAACAAGATAATTAGGTGATTAACAAAGTGATGATTGATCATTATTGAAGACACCTGATGTGAATAAGCAGAATCACCAAAGGAGAAAACCAACATTTTTAAGCAACCATTATAGCGGTCAATGTTTGCATTAGTTAGGCTCTTGACCCTTAGATCTTTAATGCTAGATTTTGTTTGGCTGCTGTATTTGAGTTAAAACAGCCAGACATAAGCTCATGTCATCAGGTGATGATTATGTTTTAACATATTCGTTGTTTGACGTGAGTCACGTAGTGTCTAATCACTTAGTTTTTTTTTTTTTTTTTAGCTACTTATTGTAATAGCCTTGACAATCCACAGAAGATCCAGCACTTCCTATACATTTTGGAAAGATTTATTTTACAACCTCTTCAAAGAAAAAAATCTAAAGAAAAGAGATATTCACTTCGGCACACATAGACATTAAGAACCAGCCCATGAATCTCAACAATGGTGACAAACGGCATATTCAGATAAACAGATCAACTCTGAACTCTCATCATTTATTCATGCCGCAATGCATGATGGGAGTCATTGATGAGTTCTGATTGGTTACAACACGCTTTTTGATGGTCACCGTTGTTGTGGTTCTCACGCTGATTCTTCATGTCTGTGTGTCTAAATTTAACTTAACTATTTTTTCATCATCTGTCTGATTATGCCAAAACTGATTGCTCTTTTGTTCACAGTTTCTTGTAGTTTGTATGGAAATCCTATGTTAAATACTCAAGTCACTATACGATGATTATGTCAAGCACAGTCAAGGCCACCTGATGACGTTTGCTCTTGGCTTGTCTGGCTGTTATAACTCAGTAATTACAGTCAAACAAGACCTAATTTTGAAGATTTAAGGGTCAAGAGCCTAACTAATGCAAACATTGACCACTATAATGGTTGCTTAAAAATTTTGGTTTTCTCCTTTGGTGATTCTGCTTATTAACATCAGGTGTCTTCAATAATGATCAATCATCACTTTGTTAATCACCTAATTATCTCGTTAACTTTAACACTGCTTCAGTGTTAACTTTTAAAAAGCGGTTGCCGCCGGCAGTGCACCGTCAAACGTGTTTGCGATTACGCCATTCTGACGCTTCTACTGCCGCCGGAGCACCGCCGGCGGTCCGCCGACTCATTGCTATCTGGGAAACAGCAAAAGTCCACCTGAATTTCACTGAGGGTTGGTGGATAAATGGGATCTGAGAAAAACTCTTGCTTCTTCTGAGGAATAAAGCATTTTAGGTTTTGTGTTGCTTGAGAATACCCTTCAGTGTTGTAGGATAAAGAATAAGTTTCTGAATGCCAGCTTCTCTCATTTCCTTCCTAATTCTTCTTCTTCTTCTGGTGACCGGAGAAAAGTCTGGAAAGAAAGTCTGCATTACTCTGTCAGAAGTTTTCAGCAGGGCATGAAATCTGGCAGCCTGTAGAATGAGCTTACTGTCCATGTACCATAACAGTTTAAAGAGGAAAGCCCATGGATTAGTGAGATCTGAGGAGAACCTTATGTTAAGGTGACCAAATGTGCCTCTTCCCGGTGAGACATTCTGCCCAAGATTTCTACATTGCCTAAAATAACCAGGTGTTGGCTTTTGTTCTGTGCAGATTGAGCATTGTTTGACATCTAAGTACTGTGAGAGGTATAGAGAGCAAAGCAGCTGGCTCCTTATGCTTTTAAATAGCTCTTGTGGTACTTTGATGCCACACAACAATGATCTGCACAGTGCAAGCAGCCAACACCTGCTTATAGGCAATTTAAAAACCCTGGGCAGAATGTGTCCCCGGGAAGTGGCACGTCTGGTCACCTTACCTTATGTACACAATGCCCTTGTTCCACTTCAGTCTCTTTACCCACCAGATTTGTAAGTCACGTTGGTAGCGATCTTTTTAAAAGCCCATAAGGGACTTCCTTTTTGAAACCTTCAGGCAATCTAACCAGACGCAGATTGCTGCACCTATTGCAGTCCTTTAAATTCACCACCAGTTGCTTGAGTACGACTACTAACCTATTGTAATCTGCAACAACTTTTGTTGTTCTCTCATCTTCCCGGTAAGAAGATCCAATTTAGCACATAGTTACTAGACAACTGAAATGTGAAAAGAAAACTCGCTCTGCATCGCTGTCAACTCAGTTCTTGGAATGTCCATAAAATGTGCTACAGTGTTTGCCATCTCGTCCAACATAACACTTGTGGTCAGGGGCTTGGATTTCTTCCTAATTGGTGAAGTCAATGGTGACAAATCCTGCTGTTTTCGATTGTGTGCCATTTGGTGATTAAAACTAATTAAATTGAGAAAATCAACAAAAATATATGGAAAAATTATGTAACATGTGGCCAAGTATGGTAAATCATGCTCTGAATTTCACTCATCTAAGTGCACAACAGAGTAAACAAGCACACACACCCTAAAAGAAAAACCCGGAGCATTGGTCAGCCAATGCTGTGGTGCCTGGGGAGCAGTTGGGGGTTTGGTGCCTTGCTCAATGGACTGACCTCAGTCGTGGTATTGAGGGAGGAAGAGAGCACTAAAAATTCACTCCCCTACCCTGCTGGACCTAACCCGCAACCTTTGGGTTTTAAGTCTGACTTTCTAACCATTAGGCCATGACTGCCCCCATGGACATCTACTCAATTGCAAGCATGTCATGTGACTCCTAAATTCACTAAACACTGAACATTTCAACGTTCAGTTACAAAGTACTGAACAGTCAAGATATCAAAAAAATTTAACCACCTCAGTATCTTCAGCTGACAGATTGGACTCTTCAGACCATCAGAAAGCAGCTTCACTCCTGAATCCATCAGGTCATTGTTACTTAGATCCAGCTCTCTCAGTGCAGAGTTTGAGGACTGTAGAGCTGATGACACAGTTTCACAATCCTGAGCAGTGAAATTAAAGCCAGCAAAACTGAAAGAGAAAATACAAAAGAGTTTGACGGCAGCAAAACAGAGCAATTAGTACATATACAAGCAGATTCTGGATCCCTTCGGATTAAAATATTTTAATTAATTTGGCTAAGAATAAAAAAAATATTTTTGTCTGATTTCATGTTACATTAGATCCTAACCTGCAAAGTTTTAATAATCATTCTAATTCTGAAAAAAAGAGCTGAGACCATACCACAACTTTAATGATATTGTCACCGAAAATCAAAATCATTTGAATCTTAGTTATCTTTATAGCTAATGTTCTTTGTGTGAACAGGCCTTTAGTCTCCTAACTGTGAACACACTCACAGAGCCTTTGTGCAGCTGACCACAGCTGGAATCAGTCTTCTTCTCCCCTCATCCGAGGTGTTGTAATTCTTGAGGTCCAGTTCATCTAACACCTTCTCTGACATCTGAAGCAAATAGGCAATTGTTGAGCAGTGAGCAGGAGAGAGGTTTTTTTCTGAGTGTTTGCCTGATTTCACAAACTCCTGAATCTCTCTGGATAGAGTCTGATCTTTGACTTCCAGCAGACAGAGAAAAAGATTGATGGATCTTTCAGTGGAGAGTCCATGGCCATTTTTGACCTTCTATTTAATGTACTGTGTTGTTCTTCTGATGCTCTCTGAGCTGTTCTCTGTGTGTGTCAGTAGATCCTTCAAGAGTTTCTGATTGGACTCAAGCGAGATGCCCAACAGGAACCTCAGAAACAGATCCAGCTTTCCATTTTCACTTTCAAGGGCTTGATCTACTGCACATTTAAGCAAATTTTGTACTGGAGCAAAATTTTTTAGTCCCACCATAGTTGTACTTACATGAAAGTAAAAGACATAGTAAGCAGCAAGAAACTCTTGAACACTCAGATGAATGAAGCTGTAGACTTTCCTCTCATTAATCATAGATTCCTCCTTAAAGATCTCAGTGCAAATCCCAGAATACACTGAGGCGTCCGTGACATCTATGCTGCTCTCAATCAGATCCTCCTCATAGAACATCACATTGCCCTTCATCAGCTGATTGAAAGCCACTTCAGCAAGTTTCACAATCACTTCTCTGTTGGACTGCAGGAGTTTCTCTGGATCTCTCTCTTCATACTTCTGGTTCTTCATGTTGATCTGAATCAGCAGGAAGTGGATGTACATTTCAGTCAGAGTTTGAGGGATTTCTGCACTTAGATCTTCTTTCAGGATCTTCTGAAGCACAGTGGATGAGATCCAGCAGAAGACGGGGATGTGGCACATGATGTGGAGGCTTCTTGCTCTTCTGATGTGTGAGATGATTCTGCTGGCTTGATGCTGGTCACTGATTCTCTTCCTGAAATATTCCTCCTTCTGAGGTTCATTGAATCCCTGAATTTCTGTCAGACGGTTGATGTATTTGGAGGGGATCTGATTGGCTGCTGCTGGTCTGGAGGTGATCCAGATGAGAGCAGAGGGAAGCAGCTCTCCTTTAATGAGGTTTGAAATCAACACACCCACTGATGAAGTCTCAGTCACATCACAAACTTTCTGATCATCTGAAAACATCAGTGTGATTCTGCTTTCATCCAGACCATCAAAGATAAACACAACTTTACACTCCTCATAAATCTTTGAGTGCAGATGTTGAAGATCAGGATGAGAGTTCAGCTCTTGAAGTTCAGGATGAAAGTCCAGCAGAAGTCTGTGAAGACTGTACTGATGATCTCGGATCAAGTTCAGCCCTCGAAATGGAAACACAAATATGAAATCTACATCCTGATTGGCTTTTCCCTCGACCCAGTCCAGAATGAACTTCTGCACAGAGACGGTTTTTCCAATTCCAGCAATGCCTTTAGTAAGAACAGTCTTGATTTGGTCTTTCTCCTCACATCCTGGTTCAGGTGTGACTTTAAAGATGGCATCGCAATTGATCTGAGTGTCTTGTGAGTGCTTTGTTCTGGATGTTTTCTCCATCTGTAAAACTTCATGTTCATAATTCACTCCTTCCCTCTCTCCCTCTATGATGTAGAGCTGTGTGTAGATCCTGTTCAGGAGAGTTTCATTTCCTTGGAGTTTGATTCCCTCAAATAATCTCTCATATTTGATCTTCATGCTGGTTTTGTGCTGGTCTTTAACTCTCTGTAGGTCTCCAGTCTCCAGCGTGTGTGTCTGTGGGTCTGCTTCCGTTCTTTCCTGTCTGATATGGGTCTGATAGTGGGATGTAGAAGATGAACTGATCATATCTGTGCCACACATTTTGCCTCTGCAAAAAGACATTTACAGCCATTACAATGATGCTTAAAGACCATCTAAAATGTATTCCCCTAAGATATGAAAATTCAGTATGAGTAATGCGAAATAAGTATGTTCAAAAGCAGCTTTGTATACACAAGGTTTCAAAATATTGAATATGATTATAATGTGCCTATTTTGATTTAACCTTTTTTAATTTTTAACGTTAAATGATTATTCATCTGAGATGCACGATATAAAGATGCAAGTAAATGTTTATACTAACAGAGAGTCAGAGGTCACTGCTGAATCACTGATTTGAGGGGGTTTGTCCATGGATTGGATACTCTTTACAGACACACCGCTGGGTTCTGGAGACTCTGATTTCTGTCTCTTCCTCCTTGTGATGCTGATAAATGACAAACAAAACTGCATTTTACACAAACTTACTATATACAATAGTTAAATGCATTACAAAATTTACATTTAGAATTTACAATTGCCATTTACATTTATTAACTTAGCATGAAATTTTTGGAATTACTTGTCAAGGCTATATGCATAATAAAACATTTGTGTCAAAACTAAAGCATACTTTAGGCTTAAGTCACTTTAGATAAAAGCATCTGACAAATGTAAAAGTGGCTAGTGTCTTACCTGGGGTCAGAGGTTACTGGTCCATCACTCAATTGAGGCGGTAGTATCATGGATGTGTTACTCATCATAGACACACAGCTGGGTTCTGGAGACTCTGATCTCTGTCTTTTTTTCCTGATGATACTGACACTAGACAAATACAAATGCCATTTTAGAACAACCTGCTCTATAATACTTAAATGTGATATGGCCATTCAGGAAGGGTTGGGAATGTCTTTCCACCACTGATGATAAATGAAAGTTTAGGAATCCATGTTGCTAAGACACATGAATAAAAATGTCTGCCAAATGCTAAAATGGATAATGTCTTACTTGGGCTCAGAGGTCATTTCATCACTGAAGGCAGAGGGCTGACTCTCCGTGGGATGATCACAGTTTATTTTAGAGGCAGAGTCCTCCTCTCTCTGCTCTTGCTGACTCATTTTAGAGGCAATCTCCTAATCTTCTGTCTCTTCGAAGAGTCTTAATGTGACTGCCTCTCATTCTTTCAAGAGAGCTGGAGAATAGTTTCAAACCTTTTATGCAGAAACATAGTTTAAAAGCTAAAATAAGGATAGCCTACAAAGAATTAAAAGAAAAAAATAAAATCAAACAGACATAATAGGCCTACCATGCAAATACAGCTGTTGTCATGGCAGCATGTGGGCGTTTTCTTTAGCATCTTATCAAGGTTTCTGCTCAGTCTTGCTATTTAATACAGCAAGATAATTCCGATAGGCGTACAGATGTGTAACTGCTGCAGCATCGCTGCTTAGCTTTGTCGAATTCAATCGCCGTTATTATTGTAATGACATGTTTGACAACCAGCACGCATAATTCTTTCGTGTTTATGTAACCGAATCAACAACCAACCAGTCGTTATTTGATTCCTTTCTTATTAGTGTTTACATGGAGTAACGCTAAATCTGAGCACTAAAATTAATCTGGAAGAGAAATGAGAAAGAGCGTTTTTCTCCCATAAAAAGCTGCTTGCATGTATAGAGTATGCCTACGCATCATCAATATGGGTACATATTGTATTTTGTCCTCCAGTATCGCCATATTCTCTGAAAAATTAATTTAACGCTTTGCGTTCAGATGCTCATCAGATTCCCTGCTTATAACAGGTCTATCCAATTTTATAAAGGCATTGCTGAAATTTGTCCTTCTACACCTATCCCTCGAAAATAGGATACGGATCCGAACATGAAATCCCATAACAAAGAATAAGCCCTAAATAGCAGCTCATTGTATGCAACATGAAGAATCTGCTGTGCACTTACCGCAAAATACGCGACAAATAGGTTTAAAGCCCCGTGATGGCATCACTTTTTTTCTGCTTTCACTTTCGTCTCGGGATGATGTCAAACGGCGTTTTTGCTCCCTTAAAGAATACTGTGGAAAGGGGCGCCACAGAAATGTGTCATTCCAGAAAACTCTGAAAATGAGAAAATTACGTTGTCTATGGATTCTCCCTTTCCAAATGTTTTAAATGGTATCTGAAAACTATATGAAATTGGGTAGGCTGCTCTTCAGAGTGAGTAGGACATAGGGATGCTCACTGCCGATTGGCATTCACCCCTATCCAGCTCCATCTAGTGGTACAGAGTAGCGTTACATCTTTAAAGAGTCTCAGAACAGTGGCTTTAGTTTAGTGACTAAATACACACACACAATATGAATGAAAATTAAACCCAACACGACAAACTACACATCAGTACAACTTTCATGTGTTTTAATGTTTTGTGAGGCAGCACTAACCCACAACCCCAAATTCAGCAAGGTTTATAGCCACATTACAATAAATGTGATTCACAAAAGATTTGTTCAAGAAGATAATCAGTAAATAAGTGTTACATTGTGCAGCTGTTACATTAAAAGCACTGGGTTCATCCTGCACATGATGGACATATGAGGTCACAGGTCAGGTTTAGTTTAGTTTAGTTTAGTTGATGTTTTTGGATTTAGGATCACATGGTCTGTGGAGAACTAGTAACTCATTATAAAGGCAGATGTCCTTCAACTTCTTCCACACTTGGTACACCAAGTTGTTTAGAAGAATCAATAAGAGTTTCTGAACTAATTTCTGCATCTGGGAGTTTGTATTTAGTCTTAAACAAACACACACACCTTCAGAATAAGTATTGACCTACGTTAATGAATATGTGTGAATATTGTAGTAGTTCATCTGACCCTTAAAAGTATTTATTTGTTTTTTTATTTTTTTATGTATTTTTTATGTATTGATACTATGGTGACCGTGAGTTTACATGTTTGGTTGTTTATTTAATTTTGTTTTGGCCACAACATAACAAGTTAGGATGGGTGGTTAAAAATGTTTTCTTATGAAAAAAGGCGGATACTTTGAAATGCTTGAACGCCCAACTGTGGGCGAGACTGAAAGAAACAAAAAAGTATTTCTGGAAAAACCTAAAGAGAAAGCAAAACCCCAAACAGAGGAGAACAAGAAACCACAGACAAATTTTGGTTTAGTCAAACACGTAGGCTAAGTATTGCTTTTTTTGTTTGTTTGTTTGTTTGTTTTGTTTACTTAGAAATACTTCACCTAAAGGCTTTAAAAATTCACTGCCCAATTGGAAGTATACAAGTCTGCAACAATTAGTCTTTTAAGTTTTAGCTAAAAACTTGTAGTGTGAATCTTATAGCACTCAATATTCTTCTGTCTCTATGTTTTAAACATTTGTCCTCTTTAATGATCAAAAGAATGAATGTTGCGATATTCTGTGCAGGTAACCTGTTTTTTCAGCGTGCATAAGAGCATTGTGTTTTGATAATGTTGGCAAACGCTACAGAAGATTAAAAAAACTTTTTACACTTTTATTTCGACATTAAAAAGTTATTTTCTTTTATCTTTTAGTCGAATAATGTTTCGCCCATGACCACGGGGCAGCGAGTGCGCTCACTCACTCTTCAGTTGACAAAGGGTTGTTAAATATGATTTCTAAAGATAAGATCAAATATCTCCTGTCTGACCCGCTCGTCAAGAAAATGTCTGGCTTCAAATGTTCTTAGTCAAACAGAAGCATATTTTTTTCTGCTAATTTTGAAAGAAAGTCTAGTCATTATTTTGGTCAATTTTGCTATATAGCTGCTTGCTGTGCGCCTGTGTAGCAATGTCTGAAATGCATCATCTAGTTACGCAAGTCATTAGAACCCACCAAAAAATAGAAGAAAAGAAAAAGAAATTAAATAGGCTACTTGACAAGGCATCAGAAAGAAAGAAACACATTTATTGCAGCAACTGTAAAAGTATCATCATTGTTATTATTATCCAGACCAATCAAGACTATTTTGTCCTTTGTCTTTCATGCAGTGACAGAAAATGGACGCCGCTAAAAATGCCATAAGTGATATACTAGAGCACCTTATGAATGCAGAGTTCAAAAAGTTCGTGTGGCACCTGTGGAACGGTGTGGCACCAGACATCGAGTCTATTCCTCGAGCAGCTCTGGAGAACGCTGATCGTCAGGATGTGGCGGATCGCATGGTGCAGAAGTACACCACTAACGCCGGGACTGTTGCGGTACAAGTGCTGTGCAACATCCACCAAAATGATCTCGCAAAGCGCCTTGAACTGAAACTTCAGAAAGGTAAAGAAAAACACTTTATATATAATGAATGATGCCAGATGCGGATCAGTTTGTGTTTCTCATTTAACAAACCCCCTTTCTTTTCTCCATCCTTCTTCAAGCGAGTTCTGGTTGATAAGAGTTCAGCAGCAACCAACACTTGAGCACTGGAGACAGTCCTTCTGTACATTCGCATCTACCGAAATAAAGTCAAGAAAGCCTGTGCCGCTGCCTGATGAGATGTTATTTTTATTTTTATTTTTTGGTTGGTTATATGGGTGACATTTTTTGCTTGAGCAGTTACATTTTACTGTGTTGCTTGAATTATTCTCAGGGTTTGACGTTGGATGTTGAAACTAAACACTAAACTATAATGAAAAAGGGTGATTAATGATTATTTAAATTATTTCATTTAGCTTGTTATGCTGAAAGTGCAGGGATTTGGGAGACTGGTATGGAATATATTGGGTTGTATGTGGTTGAGCTTTGATTGCTGTTAATTTGTGAGTATATTCGGGGTTGGACATTTTAAAGATTTTCTTTTATCTGTAATGTAGCTATTAATAATCTTCCTGAGCAAATGAGTGATTTGCTTTTCAGATATTATGAAACTTGCCATGTTTATGAAATAATGGCTGTATTATTACAGTACATCATCAGTAAAACAGTCATTCTTATCTAATGTGGTGTTGTTTCTACTGGTCTGTTGCTGTCGTGTGAAAGTGATGTGTGGTTTATTTGTCCCTTTATTTTACTTTCCATCCCAGTTAAGTTCAACATAAATCGGGACTGTAGTCAAGGGTCACACAGCTTGTCTGTTTTGTCTAAATTATGAACGAACATGAATGAACATTCCAGAGCCCCTCCCTTTCAACTAATGCGTTCAAAGTTGGAAAAAAACCGGATTGACAAAAACTGCGGCTCTTCTGATGAAGGCTTTATTTCTTAACAGGAATCAAACCTTTACACAAAGTAACAAGGAAATGCAGACTGTACACGAAAACTGTGTTTAAGCAGAACCTTAGGTTGATGACTGGGGCTGTGGTGTAGCCTACTTTAACACAAATGAGACAGCATATGTGTAGGATTATTAAATTACATTTGGGAAAGAATAGAAGTAGTTTTTACTTAAATTATAGGCTAATTTTACTTCGAACTACAAAAATACACGTTATTTTTTTCCGATTATTTTCTTCCGTTTTATTTACAAGCCAGTGGAACACCTGTAGCACCTCCCCTCCTCAATAGGAGTTTTGCCGCTGGCTCTTAGTCACAAGATAGACTGCATTTTTTGCCGTTAGGGGAAATGTCAGCTAAATTATGTGCACATTACGTTAAACAATCTGTGTCATTATAATCCATGATAGACCGGCGTTGTAACAATTTTCGTTTAAACATAACTATCTCAAACTGTGATATGCAGCCACTTTTATCTTATACAAATAAACTCACTTAGACGTGTTCTAACACGAGTTCATGTTAAATACAAACAGGGGTGCGTTTCCTGTACAACGACATAACTCGCTGATTAACTTCCATAGTACGATGCATTGTTGTGGAAACGAACTAGTTAGTCACGACTGTTTCCCGAACAAGGGCTGCTTTTCAATATCCCTCCTCGTTTCCTCGCTCTTCCGTCCTCCATCCTATGACCCGGAAACCGATCGAGCTCAGCCATCTTGTAGGACATCTCAATTCTTTAATTGGACCATGAGGAGGCGAGGATCGAGGAGTGAGGAGGCTTCCTGAGGAGTCTTGAGCGAGGATACGCGGGTGTATCCTATGCGGAAGTGTTTTATCGACTAAACGTGACGCACTCCTCCCCCTTCAGATGTGTCATAATAATTTACATTTATATTTTACCTTTGCAGTGTATATAATGTCATATATTTAAACAGGGCATCTTGCTTTGTTAATAATTATTATGAATGCCTTAAATAACGAACTTTAACAACAAATGGGCAGATCCCTTTAGCGCAGCTGCTGACGCTTTGAAGTGACGCTTGAGTGGTCAAGAATATTCCAATGTTCCTCCTTTGATTCCTCCATCCTCATTTCCTTTCCTTAAATCCTTCCTTCATATCCTAGGGGGGGGTGGAGCTAAGACGCATGGAAAGGAAGCAAGGAAAGGAAACGAGGATGCAAAAATAAGAAATGAAAAGCACCCAAGGTCGCTTCTCCGTAGTTTGAACCACATTAGTTCAACAACTTAGGGCCGTTGTTAATGACGTCACCGATTAATAACTTCTGCTATTTAACTCATTAGAGATCTCAAAAATGCAGCTATATTGAACATGGCACCTAATGACTAATTAACTATTTTTTGTTCCCTGTCATTTAGCTTTATTTGATGTTTGATTCATCACGTGTTCTCTCTTACGTCATACTCCGGGGTTCCCTTAGACATTTGTGCACATGCGCACTACTCATAAACAACGCTTATAGAGGATGCACAAAAATACATAGATTAAATTGCATTTATATTTATATTCAATGGAAGATATAGATTGTACTGCATGTTAGCTTACTTATTGTGCCCAAGAGCAACATTTATTGAGCTCATATGTCTTACTAACAAGAAACTATGCTTCTAACCACAGGTCGAGAGCTGTAGTTCTAACCACGTAAGTTTGCGACGCTTTTTGCGAATGTTCGTTTGAACTATGGTTTCGGGAAACACCGAATCGTTGAACTATGTTGGTAACGACGGAACTTGCGACCATAGTTGGCTAACGATGCTTTTGGGAAACGCATCCCAGTTCCGTTGTTACAAACTGCCCCATAAGACCAGTTTAGAATAAAGTGAACAATTTAAACTACAAAAAATGCTTTAAGAACAAAGTTGTATCCAGATATGAGCTCAACCTTACAAACCCTCTGCATTTGACAAATGTATATATGAATGTTAGAATAATAAATATAAAAATATATTAATAGTTTGAACCCACCAAAAAAGAAAAGAAAAAGAAAGAAAATATTTGAGAGGCACAAGAGAGAAAGAGACATTTATTGTAGCAACTGTAAAATTATCATTCTTCTTGTTCTTCTCCTTCTTTTATTATT
Organism: Garra rufa; assembly: GCF_049309525.1. NCBI lineage: Eukaryota > Metazoa > Chordata > Actinopteri > Cypriniformes > Cyprinidae > Garra > Garra rufa. The sequence goes on along the minus strand of NC_133366.1, from coordinate 7,021,167 downwards.
ATTATTATTAATAATATTAATATCCAGACCAATGGAGTTTTGTCCGTTTTCTCAGTGCATTCTTAAAAATAAAGGTGTTTCACAATGCCATATAGAAGAACCTTTTTTTTTTTTTTTTTTTTTTTTTGTGTCTAAATGGTTCCATGAAGAACCTTAAACATCTGAAGAACTTTTCTGTTTCACAAAAGGTTCTTTGTGGCAAAAGTAGGTTCTTAAAATTATGAAAAGGCAAGAAAGAGATGGTTCTTTAAAAGAACCTTTGACTGAATGGTTCTTTGTGGAACCAAAAATGGTTCTTCTATGGCATCGCTTTCAAAGCATCTTTATTTTTAAGAGTGATGACAGAAAATGGACGCCAGGAATGTTGCAGTACAAGTGCTGTGCAACCAAAATGATCTCGCAAAATCTCCTTGAAGTGAAAGGTAAAGAAAAACACTTTATATGTAAGGAATGATGTCTGATGCGGATCATTGTGTATTTCTCTTTTAACAAACACCCTCTCTTTTCTCTCTACTTCCTCAAGACAGTTCAGCAGCAACAAGCGCGTGATCACCGGAGGCGGTTCTTCCATCCCAGTTACGTTCAACATAAATCAGGACTGTCTTGTCACGGGTCACACAGTTTGTCTGTTTAGTCTAAATTGTCCCAAACTGCACAGCACATCTGTTTTGAGCTACTTGTAATGGTTAAACTAGCATTCCAGAGCTCCTCTATTGTCCACATTTCAAGATGAAAAAAAACAAACAAACAAAAACATGTGCTTCTAAGGAAGGCTTTGTTTCTCAACAGAAAGCAAACTTGTTAACAAGGAAACAAGGAAGTGCAGACTGTAGGCTACATGAAAACTGTCTTCAAGCTGAATCAACCAGAGTCACGTTTATGTTTCTATACAATACAGATTATTAAAAGCAGCTTTACAATAATAGCCTAAACATGGAAAAAAAAGTTTTCGAAGTGTTTTCAGTTATTTCAAATGTTCAATATTCAAGTTTTAAAAAAACGAATTCAGAACTATGTTAAATGCCATATAACATTCAGTTTTGTTAAATGACACTCGTCAATAATTCAAATTTTTACAATTCAAATTCAAAAAGTATTGTCCTAATATGAGCTCCATATGATTCTTGGAGTAATTTAAAGCAATTTCAATACTGTTTTACGTCAAACATTTGTGCAGCTTAGATTTCAATTATAATGCAGCGCTAAAGGAAATCATTACTGTAAAACTTTACTGTAAATTTACAGGCAATTTTTAATAGTATTGTGCTGTATTTTTATAAACCCATTATGAGACTGGATATTTAACAGAAAGGCTGTAAATGTATAGTAGTTTTCTGTTTTCAGCACGCAAAATTTGTAATACAGTATCAGGCTGTAAATTTTGCATTATGGGATTAATTTCCGTCAAGCTCAATTTCTTTCAAATGTGAGCAGAGCCAGTGCCACTGAAGCACTTAATTTGTCATTTGGATATTCGTGTGAACAAAATAGGTACAATGTTACATACTGTGTGAAGACATAGTCATGCTAGTTAGTTTTAAAGTTTATATTTTTAAAGTTTTAAAATTTGGCTTTTAATCTATAGCTGCCTGTGATTCTTTGAGACACTATGGACGCAGCAACACAATGAAAGGATAATGCAGCAAAAAGATGAGGAGAATACATTTTGTCTGTGACAAAGAGAAATGAAGTTGGTAGCAGTTGGACAATTGTTTGCCTGAGCATTGATCTTTGCTCTTGAGAAATAAGCATGTTAAATTCTAAGACCTTTGTTTTCTATTACCATTTGAGACTACTGATATGGAAAAAAAGTACAAATTTTCTTGTTTTAGGAAAAAACATATTCTGTAGAAATACAATTTAATGCAAAAAAAAGCATTATGAACGATTTTACTTTTTTATTATTATTATTTTTTTTACTTTTAATAATTTTACTTAGACCTACAAAATATTATTTCTTCCAGATTATTATGTTTAGTTTATTTCCGTCTTCATTTACAAGCCAGTTAAGCACCCATAGCACTTCCTCAGTCTTACAGGAGTTTTGCCGCTGGCTCTTCATTGTAACATTGGCAAGGAATAGGTTGTTTGCACATGACGTCATTGCTGTGGCGAGAAATGCAGCTGGAGGGCATGAAGTGACTTTTCTCCATAGGAATCACTAGCAGAAACTTAAAATATGTTTTGCTTTGTTCAGGCATGCTCAAATTGGTCAAACTGAGAAACCACAAGGAGCTTTTATCATATATGAAAAGAAAAAAGAAAAATGTGATGTTCATAAAGGGGGAAAGGCAAGAAATTGACTGAAAACCACAGGGAAAAAAGTGGCTTGTAAACCTCCATCTATGATCAGGAGTAGAGTCGGATAATGCTTGTGTGTGCAAATGGTTAAGAAAAGGTATATGTTAAGATATTAATAAAGAAATATGTAATAGTTACAGGGTGAGAATGAAAATTCA
>NC_133366.1:6967586-7018208 GCF_049309525.1 Garra rufa | reverse complement strand
ATATATATATATATATATATATATATATATATATATATATATATATATATAAATATAAACTATGCAGTATATAAAAAGTGTTTCTGTTGCTCATGAAACGTTTCTAAAACATCTATATTTCATTTATTTCATCTGTGATAGAGTATGCAAACACCGCGTGAGCATCATTACTGAGAGCAGAAATTCTCTGAATATACGTGTCCATTTTTAACTCTGTCCCTGACTGCAACCGGCTGATTTGTTGACTGCCATCTGTAGCCGTGGTTTAAGTCGAACACACCTATTGACTGCATTTTTTGTTGTTAGTCAAAACTTAAAGGGGTCATGCCATAAGAAACATAGGCTACGCCCACTGGCATTCAGCTGCTAATGACAAACACACGTACATCTGCAAGACTGTTACAGATCATTTAAACTGAAAAGCATCTGCTGTGTACAAACATCTGACAGACAGTTGTAAGATATCAGTTTTACATGCATTCTAAATCATAAACATCTTAAAGACATCTAATAGATGTTAATTTGACATCTAGGAAAGGTCCTAGACTTATTGCAGATAAGCAAGCAATCTAAATAATAAGTCTTGCCGATGTGAAATAGAAACATTCACAAAGAAACATTTGTTACAAGATTAAGTAGTACTTCGTTTAAATATCACTCAAATCATCTCATCATCTTTGATAACATTCTGCAAATAAAATTCACTTGGATGTGTTACAAGAGTTCAAAAGATTTCCGTTGTTACTACAAACTGCCCCATAGATGAAATGAGAGGTAATTTTATGAAAGAAGTCCATTTTTGAACTGTGAGCAATTTAAACTACACACACACACACACACACACACACACACACACACACACACACACACACACACACATGTTGAGTTTACATGTTTTATGGGGACATTCCATAGGCGTAATGGTTTTTATACTGTACAAACCGTACTTTCTATCGCCCTTCACCTACCCTACACCTAAACCTAGCCCTCACAGGAGATTGTGCACACTTTTACTTCCTCAAAAAAACTCATTGTGCATGATTTATAAGCCTGTTTCTGTCACGGGTGAATAAGGACGAGATCTGGGTCGTAAGAAACGTAAGACGTTTCAGTACGTTCTTACGTAAACGTAAGAAACAAGAACACAAAATGAACAAAACAGGGAACACGGTCTAAGGCCAGGAATCAGGAACACAAATCATACAGACAAAACAAAAGACAATGCAGCCATGAAACAGGAGTGAAAAGTGAGAGTTCTTATAGTCCAGATGATTGTGAACAGATGTGAGTGTAATCAGTGCTAATGACAAGACAGATGTGAACGATCAGGGGAGTGCAGTGCAAGGGGAACAGCGACCTCAGGTGGCTGAGGGAACACAGTCCAGAGTCATGACAGTTTCCTCATGGGGACCTGAGAAATGTCCCCACAAGGTCAAAATCTACTGGTATTCCTATCCTTGTGGGGACATTTGGTCCCCACAACGTGATGAATACCAGGTACACACACACATTCACACACACACACACACACACACACACACACACACAAACACACACACACACACACACACACACACACACACACAACCACACACACATACAGAAGGTAGAAATTATATTTCTTTTACTAGTAGGTGTACTAGAGTAGAAAACTAACAGACCCAACAGATTCTGTGTAATTGAATCATTAATTGAAAAGGACATGTTCAAATGAATAGCAGTGTGGAGTTCAGTCAGAGAGCGAAAAACTATTCTGTGAAAAATCTGTTGGCAAACAAGTTCCTCTTATTTAAGGATGAAGGCAGCAGATGTTGTACTGTGCATTTCTCTCTGAAAATCTCTGTAAAATGGTTGTTACAGACATTGTGCAGAAGAACAGCGTACTTTGATTAAAAAGTTGATAAGAGAGGACAAAACATATTGACATCTAGGCTGCTCAGCTAAAATGAAATCAAATGCTTTGAAATGGCAACCAAAACCAAAAAGGCATGGAAGAAAACTAAAAGCTACCGTTGGATTAGATCGAAGAATAGCCAAAATGGCAAAGACTCAGCCAATGATCAGCTGCAGGGTGATCAAAGAAAGTCTTAATTTACCTGTGAGTACTGTAACAATTAGAAGACGCCTATGTGAAGCCAAGCTATCGGCAAGAGGCCTCGGCAAAGGTGCTCATCTGGCACCTGGCGCTAATTTCCTTACTTATATGACAAACCCTGTATAACTGGCAGCATTCCTCCAGTTTTTACTCAGACTGCATGATGGCGGGCCACTTCAAGGTGACTGAAACCCTGCGACAGGAGGTTGTCCATTTGAAGAACAAATGTGACCTTGGACCACTAAACCAGTCTTAAGTCGCTGGGGTATATTTATAGCAATAGCCAAAAATACATTGCATGGTTCAAAATTTTTCATATTATGCCAAAAATCATTAGGAAATTAAGTAAAGATCATGTTCGATGAAGATTTTTTTGTAAAATTCCTACTGTAAATATATCAAAATGTAATTTTTGATTAGTAAAATGCATTGTTAAGAACTTAATTTGGACAACTTTAAAGGTGATTTTCTCAGTATTTTGATTTTTTTGCACCCTCAGATTCCAGATTTCCAAATAGACGTATCTCGGCCTATTGTCCTATCCTAACAAACCATACATCAAATGAAAGCTTATTTATTGAGCTTTCATATGATGTACACAACTCAATTTTGTAAAATGTAACCTTATGACCCATTCAGCTACCGCAAGAGAAGCTGGCCATTCTAAATCTAAATATTCTTAATTATTGCAGCTTTACAGTGAAAGCTGCAAAAGGCTGGTTGTTCACGTAAGACAAAGTCCCATTGTTAAAATAAGGACAGGTGCTGAAGATGTTACAATTTGCCAAAGAACACGTTGACTGGCCTAAAGAGAAACGGCTCAATATTTTGTGGATTGATGAAAGCAAGATTGTTCTTTTTGGTTTTAGGAGCCACAAAGAGATTGTCATGTGACCCCCAAACGCTGCATTCAAGCCACAGTACACTGTGAACACAGTGAAGCATAGTGGCACAAGCATCATGAATTCTCATACTATGGTGCTGGGTATGGTGCAATGTATATCTTGGTAGACTGGCTTGCTGTAAAAAGCATTGAATTTGTTCCATTTAAGTGTGGCAGTTTAGACAAAGTCATTAAAAAGTGTATTTTTGAAATAGCTTCCTCACATCAAATCTAAACAATACACTGTAAAAGGTTTTCACCAGTTTCAACTTAAAAACTTAAGTTTAACAGCTGCCTTAAAATTTCATTTAAAAAGTCATTTAAAAGTCATTTAAACTGACAAGTTATATCAACTCATTTTTATTGTAATAAGTTAAAATGACTTGTATTGTTAAGCTGATTTAACTTAAAAACTTAAGGCAGCTGCTGAACTTAGGTTTTTAAGTTGAATCTGGTGAAAACTTTTTACTGTGTATGACACACGATAGACTTCGGTTTGTTTGTTACCTAAGCACTTCACACGTCAACGTTACTGCCATTTTGATCGGAGGCTGTTAAAACATCAAAATACACTGTTCCACTATTGAAATGTCAAGCACTGTAAAGTAAAAATCTCAAATAGCAGCTGATTTTTGATGACTGCATGGTTAAATTAAGAATAAGTTCTGAGCTTACCACAACATGCAGCCGTTTAAATATCTGAAATGGCGTCTCTTCTTTTCCTCCTTCTTTGTTTATTTTCGTTTCGTCACCTGTTTAAACAGGTAGGTCGTGTTTTCCTTTAACTACATTCATATAATAAAAAAACAGTACTCCCTCTTGTGGCACAGAGCCTAATCAAATTCTCAGAGAAAGTGGGCTTTGTAGCTGCTTTTTAAGTGTTTACCTCACATAGAAAGCCATAAACATTTAATGGCTTAATGAATTAAGACAGTGGTCTTAAAAGACCAAATTTGATCTATAGTTCATTAAAATGTACTATATGTAGTGTTTTCCTCCCTTACTGCAAAATGCTTAATGTGGCATAGCTAATGAATGAGTGAATATAAAAATATATGAATTCATTTAAAAAGGAACACAAGTGATGTGACTTGCAGAAGAGCAGGTGTCTGCGTATGCATATACAATTAAGTCTTAAAGGAGTTTTGCTGCTGATGTTGTACCAAATTCTGACCCTCTTCCAGATTATTACCCCCTTAATATTAGTAGGTTTAGGTGTGTGGTAACAGGATTCACTGCATTTTCTGCCGTCATCTAAAAATGTGCACATCATGTAAAACAGAGTTAAACAATCTGTGTGATTGAAACCCACTATAAATATACTTATACCTAACAATAAGGGTCACATGACAAGAACCAACAAATGAAAAACTAGATACATAACTAGAACAACCAAAGAGAACATGACACATTGAACAGAAGAACCAATAGCAGGAATACATGATAGAAAGGGAAGCAAGACACACAGCAAAAAGGCCAGAGTTAAATTAACTCTCCAGGGAGTTTATATGATTCCACTCTAAAAAGTGTCAAGTGTTAAAATCAGAGAGTTAAATTAACACTGAAGCAGAGTTAAAGTTAATGAGATAATTAGTGATTAACGAAGTGATGATTGATCATTATTGGAGACACCTGATGTTAACAAGCAGAATCGCCAAAGGAGAAAACCACATTTTTTAAGCAACCATTGTAGTGGTCAGTGTTTGCATTAGTTGGGCTCTTGACCCTTATATCATTAACATTAGATCTTGTTGGGCTGCTTTATTTGAGGAATAACAACCAGGCAAGGCAAGCCAAGACCACAAGTCATCAGGGGGTGATGGTTATGTTTTAATGTAATCATTGCTTGATCTGAATCATTGAACTCAATTTAGAATCAAGTCTCTGAGTTATTTTCCATTAAAGGATCTGTAACTCGGAGATAAGCTTCTAAAAGAGTTCAGTCTATTAACTGTTATATATATTTAGTCTCATGAGTCCACAACAAACAAATCTCTCCATCTTTCTTTAAAATATATTCTGGAAGAATTTCTCTTAAGTCAAAATAGGGTTGTTTAGACAAACACACACATCAAGAACCAGTGTATGAATCTCAGGAACGGTGACAAACGACGTGTTCAGATAAACAGATCAACTCTGAACTCTCATAATTTATCCATGCCGCAATGCATGATGGGAGTCATAGATGAGTCCTGATTGGCTACAATACTATTTTTGATGGTCACCGTTGTTGTGGTTCTCACACTGATTCTTCATGTCTGTGTGTCTTAACTAGTTTATTTTCTTTTTGTATAGACTTTGATCAAAATACTTTTTTTTTTTTTTTACATATCTGTCTGATTAAAGATGTGGTTCTCATTCATTGAGTCTATGTAACCAGTGATAAAAACCATAGTCTAATATTTCACAAAGAATTATTGAAAACCTGGTTGCCTTTTGTCTGGCTGTTATAACACTGCTACAGCAGGCAAACAAGATGAGATTTTACAAATGTTAAGTTCAAGAGCCCAACTAATGCAAACACTGACCACTGTAATGGTTTCTTAAAAAATGTGATTTTCTCCTTTGGTGATTGTGCTTGTTAACATCAGGTGTCTTCAATAATGATCAATCATAACTTAATTAATCACTAATTCTCTCATTGACTTTAACTCTGCTTCAGTGTTAATTTAACTCTCTGATTTTAACACTTAACACTTTTGAGAGTGGACTCATATAAACTCCCTGGAGAGTTAATTTAACTCTGGCCTTTTTGCTGTGCACTAACAGCATGAGCTAAACTACAAAATAAAGACATGAAAACATGAACCCAAAAACAAAAGGTTGAATTAACTTCAAACTTAACTGTGAATTAAATTCATTATAAACCATGTTTGTATTAGCTTTGTTTTATAAAAGATATAAACATGATATATGATTAACTAGATAAAGGAATGATATGCTTATTTTCAACTTCAAAAGGAAATCAGTGAAACTCGTGTGGTAAGCATTTCAACCACATGTGAATCGTTTTAAAAGAACTACTTTGAGAGCACAGTCAAGACTGTTTTGATGTTTTTTTTTCTAGTGACACAAAATGGACACCAAAAGAGTGATGACTGAGGCACTTGAGGATCTTGTGGATAAAGAGCTCAAACAGTTCATCTGGCAGAAGTGCAATGGGGTCAAACCAGGCACTGCCCCGATTTCTCGCGCAAAGCTTCAGACTTCTGATCGTGAGGATGTGGTGGACTGCATGGTAAAGCAGTATCCCGATGACGCTGGGGAGATCGCAGTCCAAGCGTTGCGCAACATGAGACAAAATGAGCTTGCACAGCGCCTTGAATTAAAACTTAAGGAAGGTATAATTTTTTTATTGCTGTAAAAAATAAAGTAATATATACACATAAAATGGAGTTTTGAATATATATTTGAGATGTAAATATATTATGTGTTTTCAGTTCAGCAGCCTGTGCAGGAGGAACGGAGAAATGATGATGAGTCTATGGAGCTGCAGCCCATCCAGTCTGACTGGCACAGGCCATACAGCATTACTGCATGCAGTCAACTATTTAAACACAAACTTCTTACGGAAGAGAAAAATGATGCAAGTATCTCGGTTCTTTTGTAAAAGCAATACATTGAGGAGTAGTCAGTCCTGCTTTTGGAAGGCTGTCCTCTTGCAGTGAATTAACACATTAATATTAAACTGTTTTCCAACGTTAACTTTAAAGAACATGTTAAGAATTTTTTATGTTGATCAGTGTTTCCTGACCCCTCTAAGATGAATCGTTTTGATGTATTAAGCGCAGTGGATGCATGCTGTTTTGTTTCTACTTTCTGCTTATCAATGAATCCGGAAATCAGGATTACACAAACCACACTGATAATAATCAGAAATCTTTTTTTCGAGCAGCACATCAGCATATTAGGATCATGTGATACTGAAGCCTGAGTAATGATACTGAAACAATTTAGCTTTGATCACAGCAATAAATTACATTTTACAATATATTGACATAGATAACGGCTGTTTGAAAGTGTAATAATATTTCACAATTTTAGTGTATCTTTTATATATTTTTTACTAACCCCAAACTTTTGAACCGTAGAGTATAAAGCACGTGAATATATGTAATATTGGAGAGATGTGCAAAACTCAAATGATTTCATAGCATTTTATGTAGATTGGTCATCTTGCATGTGGTTTCATTCTGAAGTTTTTTCATAGGTTTATTTACCAATAGGAACATCTCACAGGAAGGGCTCAGCTCTGCTAATCAATAACATAAAATGTGACTACATAACGGACAGAAAAGGGGCAGAGATCGACCAGGCAAACATGGAGTGGCTGCTGACAGCTTTGGGTTACAGTGTTGAGAAACACACAAATCTCTCTGGAAATGTGCGTAAAACAAAAGTCTGGCTTCATTAATCAATACTGTCTATGTAGAGCTAGTAGATTTCTAGTGTGGAAATAGAAATGTAGACAGATATTTACATTTACATTTAGCAAACGCTTTTATCCAAAGCGACTTACAAAAGAGGACAATGGAAGCAATCAAAATCAACAAAAGAGCAATAACATGCAAGTCACAGTTAGCCTAACGCAGTACATGTAGCAAGCTTTTTTATATATATTATATAATAAATAAAAAGGCCTTTTTTGATTTTTCCTTGAAGAGGGAAGATAGAGTTGTTGTTTTTTTCTAATCTAGAAATCTCCTCTAAATATACTATATATTTTCGACCATGCATTTCTTTTAAACATAGTTTTTTTTGTTTGTTTGTTTGTTTGTTTTTCACAGGCATTAAATACAGCAGTCAAGAACTTCTCTAAACGTTATGAACATCAAAACTCGGACAGCACCTTTGTGGTTATCATGTCTCATGGTGACAGATTTAACAACAAAGATGCCATTTTAGGTGTCCATTATGATGATCGGAAGAAGCCCAATGATATCTTCTTTGTGGAGGACATCTTCTCTCATTTGAACACAGTCAGTTGTCCTGCTCTGATTGAAAAACCAAAGGTTATTCTCATTCACTCCTGCAGAGGAGGTACAGTTTGACAATAACATTTTTATTGCATTGCCATTTCTCATTCCTCTTTGTATTTCCAAGTTACTGTTTCCTAATTCATTCACCTTGCATGATGCAATATTGTAAAGTACAGTTCGTGAAAATATCCAACATTGAAATAAAGCATTTGTGTCCAGGTGAGGATGGAGGTGTGTATGTTCGTGACAGTGCGTTTGAATCAGACTCCTGGGTTCACAAGGAGAAAGACTTTGTTTGCTTTACAGTATGTCTAGCCTCCCTGGTGAGTCCTCAACAAAAAACATTAATTGCTGAAATGAGACTGATTTGTAGCTCACACCCGTTCATTTTGGTCACTAGGTCAAGTAGAAGCAATTTTTTTTTTAAACTTAGTTTTCCTTTAGTTAAATACATTATTTTAAGGTTGATTCACTCTCTGAAGAAGAAACTGCCACGGTTAACTGTTGAAACTCAAATGTTTTATGAAACATCATTCAAAACAGCCAATGTTCTTTCTTAATGAGCAAAGATTCAACGGTTGCTTTGTATTTATTGTATGACTTAACAATGAATTATCTCCACAGATGTCTGTGCGTACAGGAATCCGGACAATGGAAGTTTTTTCATCAATTATATAGTTGATACATTTAGTACAAGCGCTCATAAATATGACATAATGGAGTTGTTCAGGAAGGTAAGTTGTTTTGCTTTATTCCAGCTAAAAGTCAAAACAATGTCTTTCATTTTATTCACCCCAAGTGTATTTCCAGTTAAAATATCTTTTCACATCCAAATATTATCTTTTTTGTAGATCGCCTCACGCATGGAGAAAGACCGACATTTCAGAAACAAGCAGAAACTATTGCCGTGTATTGAAAGGACGACCCTTGTGAAGAAATTTTACCTGTTTCCTGGACTCTAATGATGTAAAGTCAGTTTAGAGGAAGAACAGTACAGGAGAAAAAGGTAAAAACTATATAAAAACATAATTCCTCAGTTGAGTAATCACAGTAAATTAAGAGAATTCTTATATTTCAAGTTTTCTGAAATGTTGTTTAAACATGCAGAAGAGGCATTATCTAACTAAATATGCACACATTTACATACATTTCGTAATAATACAGAACAGAACAGTCTAAAACGTTGAATAAAGTCAGGTTCAAAATGCAGTGCATATAGGAAAAATAAATATTTTGAGAAAACAACCTCTACAGATTTGAGGGTTTAAAGGATTCTTCATAGCAATGCATGTTACTCCAAGGGAGCAACCATACATCTGTGTTGATTTATTTTCTTTCTTTTATAATCATTCATTTATAATCATTTAATCATTTTATTAGTCCTTTCATTTAAAATAATCATTTGAACCAGTCATTTAATTGATTTATTCATTGATTACTCATTTACACTGTATTTTATATTCTTTTTGCATTGTTTATTTAGTCTTATGATGTGGGTTTCAAGGGATATTTGTCCTTGTCATGAGTAAAAGATCAAAGAATGTATCTGTTTCAGGGTTTTTAACAATTTCCATTGTTATTATTTTGTGGTATAATAATAAAAAAATAATTTTGTGGGCTGGTCAAATGCTTTAGTGGACTACTTGTTTGTGATGTCTCAGTTGTTTCTCACAGTGAATTGTTTAATCTGACACAGAGACACTGAAGAATCAGCATAAACTGCAAAACCAGCATAGAGGGGTTCAGTGAATGTGGTGTTGAATGTGTGTAAGTGTGTGAGTGTGTGTGTGTCAGAGACACTGTAAAAGGACAGAGTGCCGGATGACACGTCCAGATAAACTCCTACTCTATTAGAGGATAAAGGGAAGGGTATATTATTGCTCACATTTTTGTGCCAGATAGTGAATTCATTAGCACAACAGTACAGACTCCAGGATTTGTCATTGTATCCAAACCAGCAATCACTCACTCCTTTCCTCCTGATGCCTTTATATGACACTACTATTTCAGCGCCCTTCCCACTCCATTCAGCCTCCCAGTAACAGCGTCCAGTCAGAGTCTCTTCACACAGAACCTGCTCACAGGCATCGAATCTCTCTGGATGATCAGGATACGGCTGTGGCTCTGTCACATGTATGATCTTCCTCTTCTCATCAGACAACACGAGTTGAGTGTTTATGGTGCTTGGATCCAGTGTGAGATTACAGGCATCTGAAAACAACAAGAGAGATAGACCAAGGACATATTTAGAAGTCTGTGTAGGTGTGTGTGTACTTTAAATATACTTGAGAGTGCCAAATGTCCTAACTTGTATAGGGAAATATTATGACAGTTAACTAGTGAGGACATTTTACTTGTCCTTACCAATTAAGATGGCTCATAAATTAGCCAAAACACATTTTACTTAAAGGGGTGATGAACTAAATAACCAAAATTCCCTTTATCTTTTGACATATAATAGGTCATTGTCCTATAAAAACCATCCTGTAAGTTTCGGAAGTCAAATCATTGTTGTAAGTCTAAAAACAGCTTATACTGAAGGCAGTCTGCCAAAATGGCAGTTTTTTAAAAGTTTTACTCTATGATGTAATAGTGTAGATAAGCACCGCTTCAGCAGAAGAAGATCGACATTGCTGCCTGTTTAGCCCCGCCCACTGATTCACACATTTTTACCAGAAAGGCAAACATACAGGTCTACACAGAAACCAAACAATAAAGATGGCTCTGAAAACAACAAACTGTCTTTGCATTGCCTTCCTTCTGGTCCCAACATTAGGAAAGGGTGGATGAACTTTATTTTTAATGACGTTTACAATTAACCATAGTGTCAGCGACGCAACTCTCATTCCCTTATGTCAGGGAACCAATGTTACGTCAGTAACAGAAGTGACACAATTTGACATCCAAACTAAAAGACGAAAAGTGTGAGAAACTGTTTTCATTACATGGTCACTATTGCTTTGTTTCTACTTACAGATCGTTTGATATGTACGGAGTTATTTATGTGTTTTAAACCTAAAAACACAACAACTATGAGGAATGAGTATACACTGTTGGCCAATCATAACAGTGGACATTTACTTCTGAGTCTGCCAGGCCTTTTCAAAGAGAGCGTTCGGCAGAGGGGGTTAAAACAGGGCAGAAAATAGCCTACTACTTATGAATGATGATGTTTTTTGATGAAAAAATCTTGATAGCATTATAAGTAGACCTCAGAGAGCAGTACAAAATAAAATAAAAAAACGAATTCAATTCATGACCTCTTTCAAATCTAGTGTTTTGCCCATGTTTCTGTGGCACTGGGGTAGGGATTGGGTTAGGCTGTAAAAAAATATCATGAACCCGTTTTAAAATCAACTTCTATGCAATGTACTTAATAATACAGTCAAACAAATGTGTGTGTCAGAGAAAAAACCTACATTTTTTCAGTCCTGGTCTGATTCTGAAATGTTCTCCATTATCCACACTAAAAAGAGACAAATAGAATCTATGACAAATGATTGATTCTTAAAAGTCTAATAAAAAATAGCTACAGAACACCACAGACACAAAAAGCTAAAAAAAAAAAAAAAAAAAAAAAAAAAAAAAGTCCCAGCACGGCATCAGATGGGTTTTCCCAGATCACATTACATACTAACACACAACACTGATTATCAGTATTAGTGTTCTTGTGTAAAACCGTGTTGCTGCCTCACATACTTGAGTATCTGCAGTTTATAGTTTGGATCCTCCAGTTTGTGGTTGAGCAGCTGCACTCCTGATGGTCCTGGGTGATTGTAGCTCAGATCCAGCTCTCTCAGGTGTGAGGGGTTTGAACTCAGAGCTGAAGACAAATAACCACAGCCTTCCTCTGTCACCATACAGCCAGACAACCTATAGATGGATACATAATGCACACACACACACACACACACACACAAATGTGTCAGATAATCTAAAAAACAGGAAACCGAATAAGACATTAAGGGCCCTTCCACACAAAGCCAGAGCTTTCCCTATCCATTTTTTTCCCCTCATTCTAAATATCTGCGTACACACAAAACGATTAAAAACAACTCAAACTGATGTAGTATACATGCCAGACCAGTGAGTGGAACTGTAATTCTGCCACAGAGACACTACAAATAGAGAAACATGTCTCCATGTGGACGGGCCCTAAAAAGTAACAGTGAGAGAGAGAAAGAGAGCAGAGCCCCAAGAAGAGAGCTCCAGCAAAGAAAGGGAGAGCAAGGTAAAAAGTAGGGGCCGAGCAACAGTTACAATCTCATTTTATCCTTTCCTTGACCATGTGACTAAAACCCAAATGTGAGACATTCAAACTGACCAATCAGCAAATTACAGCTTCACCCTCTGTAAAGGTGTGACAATTAGCAGACCCCCGATGAGTACACATTTTGGCCTACAGGCCTTGATCACTATCAGCTCCTCTTTGTCTTCGGGAATGCCAAATGGCCCTGTTTGTTTTGAAGATATATTTGGGGCAGGAAAGCAGAAGTCTTTGATCATTTTCAACCTTACACTGCCAATGATTTCTATCAGCTATTACAACACTGTTGGTTATTAATTATCCATGTTTCAGTTGAGTTGACAGAGTTGTTCTCATAGATGCAATTGGTTGTTGCTGTTGGAACCATTGGAACCAGGAATGCCCTCTTTGAACAGTGTGTTAAATATAACAATTTTTAAACATTCATGGTATCCAATATCAAATCTTACTTACCTCAATATCTCCAGCTGACAGTTTGGACTCTTCAATCCATCAGAGAGCAGCTTTACTCCTGAGTCCTGCAGGTCATTGTTGTCCAGATTCAGCTCTCTCAGGACAGAGTTTGAGGATTGTAGAGCTGATGATACAATTTCACAATGCTGATCTGAGAGATTAGAGCCAGCAAAACTGAAAAAGAGAGAAATACGAAATTATAAAGCCATTTCTACAACTTTCATTTTTAAAAACATCAACAGAACATTCATTTTAGTTAACATGTATTCTAAAACTAAGCATATTATACTCACGTTAAATTATTTGACAACAGAAATAAAAATAGTAATTCTATTTAGAAAGGATTATTTACTGTTAATCATGGATTAAACACTCACATGGCTTTTTTACAGTTGCTCACAGCTGATATCAGTCGTCTTTTCCCCTCATCTGATGTGTTGTATTTCTTGAGGTCCAGCTCATCCAGCACCTCTTCTGACATCTGAAGCATGTAGGCGATTGTTGAGCAGTGAGAAGGGGAGAGTTTCTTCTCTGAGTGTTTGTGTGATTTCACAAACTCCTGAATCTCTCTGGACAGAGTCTGATCTTTCACTTCCAGCAGACAGAGGAACAGATTGATGGATCTTTCAGTGGAGAGTGTACGTCCATCTTTGATCTTCTCTTTAATGTACTGTGTGGTTTCTCTAATGCTCTCTGAACTGTTCTCTGTGTGTGTCAGTAGATCCTTTAAGAGTCTTTGATTTGACTCCAGTGAGACGCCAAGAAGGAACCGCAGGAACAGATCTAGATTTCCATTTGTACTCTTGAGGGCTTGATCTACTGCACCTTTAAGCAAAATTTGTACTGGAGCAAAATTCCTCAGTCCCTCCATAATTAAAGTTACATGAAAGTAAAACACATAGAAAGCAGCAAGGAACTCCTGAATGCTCAGATGAATGAAGCTGTAGACTTTCCTTTGATGAATCACAGATTCCTCCTTAAAGATCTCAGTGCAAATCCCAGAATACACTGAGGCGTCAGTGACTTCTATGCCGCTCTCAATCAGGTCCTCCTCATAGAACATTACATTGCCCTTCATCAGCTGTTTGAAAGCCACTCCAGCAAGTTTCACAATCACTTCTCTGTTGGACTGCAGGAGTTTCTCTGGATCTCTCTTTTCATACTTCTGGTTCCTCATGTTGATCTGAATCAGCAGGAAGTGGATGTACATTTCAGTCAGAGTTTGAGGGATTTCTGCACTCAGATCTTCTTCCAGGAGCTTTTGAAGCACAGTGGATGAGATCCAGCAGAAGACGGGGATGTGGCACATGATGTGGAGGCTTCTTGCTCTTCTGATGTGTGAGATGATTCTGCTGGCTTGATGCTGGTCACTGATTCTCTTCCTGAAATATTCCTCCTTCTGAGACTCATTGAATCCCTGAATTTCTGTCAGACGGTTGATGTATTTGGATGGGATCTGATTGGCTGCTGCTGGTCTGGAGGTGATCCAGATGAGAGCAGAGGGAAGCAGCTCTCCTTTCATGAGGTTTGACATCAACACACCCACTGATGAAGACTCAGTCACATCACAAACTTTCTGATCATCTGAAAACATCAGTGTGATTCTGCTTTCATCCAGACCATCAAAGATGAACACAACTTTACACTCCTCATAAATCTTTGAGTCCAGATCTTGAAGTTCAGGATGAAAGTCCAGCAGAAGTCTGTGAAGACTGTACTGATGATCTCGGATCAAGTTCAGCTCTCGAAATGGAAGCACAAACACAAAATCTACATCCTGATTGGCTTTTCCCTCGGCCCAATCCAGAATGAACTTCTGCACAGAGATGGTTTTTCCGATTCCAGCGATGCCTTTAGTAAAAATAGTCTTTATTTGTTTTTTCTCCTTACATCCTGGTTCAGGTGAGGCTTTAAAAATGTCATTTAAGTCAACTGGAGTGTCTTGAGAGTGTTTTGTTTTGGCTGTTTTCTCCATCTGTAAAACCTCATGTTCTTCATTCACTCCTTCACTCTCACCCTCTATGATGTAGAGCTGTGTATAGATCCTGTTCAGGGGTGTCTCATCTGGTTTGACTCCCTCAAATAAGCTTCTGTACTTGTTTTTCATGCTGATTTTGTGCTGGTCTTTGATTATCTGCAGGTCTCCATTCTCCAGTGCACTCTCTCCAGTCTCCAGTTTACGTGTCTGTAGGGATATTTCAGTGTTGTCCTGATTCATGTGTGTCTGATGGTGGAATTTAGAAGACAGCTCAGATCTGCAAAGCAAAAAAGACTGACTACCGTTAGAGTGTCATATATTTATATATATATATATATATATATATATATATATATATATATATATATATAGTTGATAGTCTTTTTGTCTTAAGCACTGGCTCCTGTCTTACTGTATAGCTTTAATGCACTGCAGAGTTACACTTACATTCATTAATATTCATTGCCATTATGTAAACAAGCACACAGGGGACATATTAAAAAAATACATATTTTGTAATCTGAAAAAGTAAGAAGTGCTTGCAAAACAATCAACAGATTTTTCATGAAACCTGCAAGGGACTTGGTTGTTTGAGAAGATCATTCCAAAAGTAAAGAACGGTGACTGTGGCAGAGAAACATGATTTTGTGCCTCTGTGATTGTGCGATGAAACAACATTCGCTCAAGCTTCTACAGTCCACTGTGAGTGACTTTGGAAAAGTATCTGCAAGATGGAAAAAATACCTAGAATTTTACCTGGGGTCAGAGGTCACTGTTCCTTTATTCAAGTCAGGAGGATCAGTCCTGGAGTGATCACTCTTTATAGACGCACAACTGGATCCAGCAGATGAACTCATTTCTCTGTTATGGAGACTCATTTTGGAGGCAGTGTCATCCTATTCACATTTTAAAAAAAAAAGAAAGAAGAAACTACTTAGAATACTGGACAAATGTGGTGATGGAATTGAAATCTTAAAACAATTAAAAATTAAAGTGATTTCTATATTTTATCCATTCAAATAGTGTGTAGTGTTGACAGCTTCATTAATTAAAATGAAAGTGTGTGAGATTGAACTAAGATGAGTGACAGCATTTTACTGATTATAAAGGGAGTTTGCAAATGTGAAATTGAATTTATACAACAGTTTTATACATTTTTGATTTTATACAAAAGTTAATATTAAGTGACTTACATTTTAGGAACATTTTGTCTGATTGTGCTTTATTTAGTCAACAAAAACAAAGTCACAGCTGAGCCGCTGCACATCTCCAAGCAAACACTGTGCTTTTTCATTTATGAATGAATCTGTAATTTTGAACAAATCTAGTAAATCAATAATTCAATGACCCATTCATTTGAACGAATCGATTGAATGATTTGCTGCCATCTTACTGTTGGTCCCAGTTTCATATTTAAGTTATTAATTTAAATCGCTAATCTATAGTTTATATATTCAAAACTTTATATTTAAAACATTATATCTCATAACATTGTTTTTATGAAATGCATTAATGTCACCTCTGAAACTTGTTTAAAAAAAAGGTCTGTAAATATTCCACATTTGTGCTCTTCTGTGCCATGCAAAGTTGTTGATGCTGATTTGATTTGACTGGTAACATATTCTTCCTGATTGTATCTTATTTAAAATGAATTATTGTTTAATAAAAATTTTTGATAAAAGTTTATCAATTAAAATTTTTAGGCACAACATATGACATATACTTTTAATAAAGTTAAAAATGGCACTACAAAAGTAAAAAAAAAAAAAAAACTCAAGGAGTCAAATATCACTATGTGAAGGTTAATTTCTGTCATTAATCAGAAGGTGTTTATAAACTGTAAAGTAGAAGCATTGAAAAGAAATGTAAGCGTTGAGTCCTTAAGAATGTAATGTTACCTTTTAAAAAGTAATTGCAAATGTTGTAATTATTAACTATTAAATATAATTTACATATCATGCAATACTCTACCTCAAAGTAATACGTAACAGACCAATTAGAGACAATGATGACTATTCTTTTTTATTAAATAATTTCACTAACAAATGCAAATTCACACACAACATATATTTAATTTGGCCAGAATTCCAGGTGCCTGTCGTAATATACAAGAAAGTTTAGAAAAATGAAATAAGTTAATAAATGTTATTATAGATAATAAAGGGTTTTATAATTAAATACATCCAAAAGGTCATCTAAATGACCTTTTGGGTGTATTTAATTATTATAACTCATTATAACTCATTTGTTATGCTTTATTCAGCTTTTAATGCTTGTTACAACAGGAACTTTAAATCTAAACACAACACAGTTTTACAACAGTTTACAAAAGTTGTAAAAGGTGTATCTAATTGAGGTTGGAGCTAAACTCTGCAGGACACCAGCTCTCCAGGACCCCTGCAGCGCCTATAAACCTACACTGTAAAAAGTTTGCACCACTTTAACAGCTGCCTTAAAATTGTAAGTTAAATCAACTTAAGTAATTTAAACTCACAAGTTATATCAACTCATTTTTATTGTAATAAGTTAAAATGACTTGTAGTGTTAAGCTAATTTAACTTAAAAACTTAAGGTAGCTGCTGAACTTAGGTTTTTAAGTTGAATCCTGTGAAAACTTTTTACAGTGTATGACACACAATGGCTTTCGGTTTGTTTGTTACCAAAGCACTTCACACGTCAACGTTACTGCCATTTTGATCAGAGGCTGTTAAAACATCAAAATACACTGCTCCACTATTGAAATATCAAGCACTGTAACGTAAAAATCTCAAATAGCAACTGATTTTATATGACTGCATGGTTAAATTAAGAATAAGTTCTGAGCTTACCACAACATATGCAGCCGTTTAAATATCTGAAATGGTGTCTTTTCTTTTCCTCCTTCTTTGTTTATTTTCGTTTCTAGTCACCTGTTTAAACAGGTAGGTCGTGTTTTCCTTTAACTACATTCATATAATAAAAAAAATAGTACTCCCTCTTGTGGCACAGAGCCTAATCACATTCTTAGAGAAAGTGGGCTTTGTAGCTGCTTTTTAGGTCAGTGGTTCCTGAACTTTTGTGTTGAAGCCTTTATGTTGTTGAAGTGTGGTTATTTAAGAAATTCTTAATAATGATATATTTAAAAAAGATACATTGTTTAACTCGTGATATGGTTAGTTTACAAAAATAATTATAAAATTACTTATACATAGTAAAAGCCATTAAGTTTAACTATTTATGAACCTTATTCAAAAAGTCCTACGTTTTTAACATTCATTCTCTTTAATATTTAAAAGACTGACTGTTTCTATTAATTTTCAATATGTTTTTTATATACAATTAAATGAAGACATTGTTAATTTAATTTTGTCACAGCCACACACCAACTTAATCACATGTTAGAAAATCGTTGCAGAGTTTTAGAATATTCCTTTAATTCACGTGGGTCCAACAGATATCAACACCAATGTGTTAACCCTTATTAACTGCACCCAGATATAGAATTAACAAAAAAAGAATCCAAAATTCTTACCACAACAAATGCAGCCGTTTAAATATCTGAAATGGCGTCTCTTCTTTTCCTCCTTCTTTGTTTATTTTCGTTTCTAGTCACCTGTTTAAACAGGTAGGTCGTGTTTTCCTTTAACTACATTCATATAATAAAAAAAATAGTACTCCCTCTTGTGGCAAAGAGCCTAATCACATTCTCAGAGAAAGTGGGCTTTGTAGCTGCTTTTTAGGTCAGTGGTTCCTGAACTTTTGTGTTGAAGCCTTTTTGTTGTTGAAGTGTGGTTATTTAAGAAATTCTTAATAATGATATATTTAAAAAAGATACATCGTTTAACTCGTGATATGGTTAGTTTTCAAAAATAATTATAAAATTACTTATACAAAGTAAAAGCCATTAAGT
This sequence comes from Garra rufa, assembly GCF_049309525.1. Lineage (NCBI taxonomy): Eukaryota > Metazoa > Chordata > Actinopteri > Cypriniformes > Cyprinidae > Garra > Garra rufa. The sequence goes on along the minus strand of NC_133366.1, from coordinate 6,999,664 downwards.
TTAACTATTTATGAACCTTATTCAAAAAGTCCTACGTTTTTAACATTCATTATCTTTAATATTTAAAAGACTGACTGTTTATACTAATTTTTAATATGTTTTTTTATACAATTAAATTAAGACATTGTTAATTTAATTTTGTCACAACCATACACCAACTTAATCACATGTTAGAAAATCGTTGAAGAGTTTTAGAATATTCCTTTAATTCATGTGGGTCCAACAGATATCAACACCACTGTGTTAACCCTTATTAACTGCACCCAGATATAGAATTGACAAAAAAAAATGAATCCAAAATAATTCTTTTTTTTTTTTTTTTTTTTTTTTTTTTCAATTCTGCAACATATGATTCCAGACTCATGGAGTGTTTTGACAATTTGCATAATAAAGATGATTAAATGGATCATTCTCTGTATAGTGCAGTGCAAAAGCCAACATTTTGGTGTTAAAATTATTATTGTCAGATGTATGAATATGTTATGTGAATAGAAAGCTTTGTATTTTCTATTATTACAGCTGGTTCTCATGATACTAGTAGTGCTAAAAACAATGATACATTACGAACAGTTTGTGACTCAGTATATCAGGTGATACATTACGAAAACACAGCATCACAAGGTGAACACTACCAGCAACAACACAATCCACTGCACCTTTGGCGAGTCTCTGTGTCTCTCTGGCAAAGATCTCTCCTCTTTGACCTGCTCAATTGCCACAGGATATGCAGCAGGCTGGAGCGCTTTTCTTAGATCACAAATGGAAAGAGCTCCATCTGTCCAGGCAGGTAAAAATAGGCAAAAGTGTATAATTTTCTTGAATAAGTAAATTATAGCATAAATAATCAAATTTGTTTGATTGGATTCTCTTTGTCTACATTTAGAATTATCTTTGTTATATTTATGCAGAAATACAGAAAATTCTAAAGGGTTCACAAACTGTCAAGCAGCACTGTGTAATATTATCTATACACAAAAGCATAACATATTGCAAATTTCAGTGATGGCACTAGATTCCACAGCGTGATATCTTAATGTGGCATGACTAAAACAATTTGTTGTTTATTATATAGCCTAGTTGTGAAATAGGAGGGGTTCCAGGTATGTATGTGCTCTTTTTATTTTATAACACATTCAGGTTGTAAAAAAAAAAAAAAACCAACACGAGGCGGGCTTTATAGAAAGTGAAACGCTTACTTGCTCTTTCTCCGTTTAGAGGTTTCACCCTTTTATACACAGTTTGCAGGTTGTACACGAAAACTTTGTTCAAGCAGAATCGTAAGTAGAGTTTATGTTTTTTTTTCTGCAGCGATTTACAGAAGCAACTTTACAGTGATACACATGAAAAAAAAAATTGGCATCCGCGTCGCAATGGTCTTGATTTTTATTATAAGTTCATTTTCAACTAAAGCACTGCGGGGATGTAGCAGAATGCGGCGATATTTCATAAAAATGAATGTGGCAAAATTTAGTGTAGGCTATCTTTCTTCAAGGTGGCATTATTTTTACATGAATATGTATGTGCGGCACATAAACTCAGCCTTGTAGAGGAATTGACAGAAGCCCGTTTTCATAACAGAGAAATATAAAACTAATTAAAAAGCAGAGTGAATAATTTTACTTGGGGATGTATGCTACAAATTAGTTGCATTATTAAGATATATTTCAGTGGAAAAACAGTTTTTACTTCTTACAATTTTACTTCACATGCACCTTGTCCAAACACATACACTTTACACTTGCGGACTTTTCACTGGTTCAGGCATGTTTTCGAGCCCATAAATCAGGACTTCAAACCACGAGTCACGACTTGTAACATTCCGGGCAAGTCACAACAAACTTCCTGAGTGCATTTATTATTATATTATTGTTAATTTGATTGCAACGTTATATTGTCATAAAGTCTGTTTCCACCGTGTAGCACTTGCATAAACACCGCACCCCTATGGGGCTGACAGTGTTGTTTCGCGGGCAGGGCAGCTGCTGGCCAATTGGGTGCCCTAAGCAGAAATTTACTTTTGTGCCCCCTCCCCCAAATATTACGGAAGTAAAAATAAAACAATAAAAATAAAAATAAAAATAAAAACATACTAAAGCGGCCAAAATAGAACTTTCTTCAAATAAAAAGTAAATACATAAATAAAGTGTATCATTTACAAATTACAATTGTAGCTCTACAGCAAAAAATACAAACTAAAATTACACTTTAAATAAAACATTTTAACAAAATAAAATCAACACTGTCATCTGCTGGAGCTTTCCAAAGTTCAAAATTTACAAAGGCACACTTCTACTTTTTCTTGAGGCAAAGTCGTAAAACCATAAAACCGTGGTTATCTGTCTTTTTATCTATCTTTCTATCATATCCATGCTTGTAAATTGTGTTTTATAGAATACAGTTTGCACCAAGAGTGTGAGAGAAACGAAACTTCAAAACTCTTGTATGCACTGCACATGTGGCAGCTTTGACAATAAAGCGGATAAAGCGGGTTATGATATCCACATATTTTTGTTGAGGAAATGATGGGAAAGTTTATGTGGATATTTTAATTAAATGTTTGGTCAATATTTAACAAGGAATTCGATCAGCATGTAAGTGTAACAACTGCATTTACCAGGCCTTTGGTGACCTTTTCAGGCATTTCTAAAAAAAATTGTAATGTAAACTGTTAATTTAGTATTAGATTATGTATTTGAACGCTGTTATTTAATGGCACCATATGGTCATTATTAATCAATAATCATAATTGCCTCTGTGTTTTAATATGATGCATTTTAAGTCATTTTGTTTACTTAGATCTGCTTGTTTTCATATTAAGAAAGATGCGTTAGTCGTGAAATTAGTACCGACATTAAAACACATTATTAACGTCGACAGAATAAAATAGTTTCACAGGATTATGAACGTACCTGAAAGTGATGCACGGGCTTCATCTTGGGCTTTTTTTTTCTTTCGTTTCTCGGCGCTGGACTGTTGATGTCTCTTTCCAGGACCAGGCATATTGTTCATCAATTATTATCATCATTTTTGGCCAAATAGGAAGCCGTAAACAGAGGTGAATCACGTGTGCTTATAGCCAACTCTGCGTTCACCGTAAAATGCAATATATATTTTTTATTATTATTCTATATAAAAACGATTTTTTTTTGAGCAGCTGGGATGGTGCCCCCCTTGGAGTTGGTGTCCTACGCAGACTGCGTACTCTGCGTATAGGGCTAACTGACATCAGAGCCCGGTGTTGTGCCTTTTTTCGACCCCTGCCAAATTATCACCCCCTCTCATTGAAAGTGCTACCTGATTGCCTAACCCTAACCCCACCCCTAATCCTAACCCCTCCCCCACACCTAACCCTAAACCTACCAATACTAGGGGGATCTGGCTGCCGGGTAGAAGGTTGGAAAATCACGTGTAAGGGGTTAGCTGCAACACAACATTATATGACATATTTCCTGTATTTGACCTAAGTGAGCAAAGTATGCGTAAAACTTTTCATTACCTGATGGGACACACTTATACTGTTGTAAAAATGAAACTGTTTACAGAGCTTTACTTTTTAGTCTTTAAGTATTGTGCATTTTAAATTTTGCATTGTTTTGCAATTCCAAACGTCTTAATGTTTGTTAAGTAGTCGCTATAACCAGAGTCCAGCAAGTCACCTGCAGGAGAAAAAGACAAGAACAACAGATTATGAACCAATGTGCAAAGACTTTTGTTAAGTGTTTTCCTCACATAGAAAGCCATAAACACTTAATGGCTTAATGAATTAAGACAGTGGTCTTAAAAGACCAAATTTGATCTATAGTTCATTAAAATGTACTATATGCAGCGTTTCCCTCCCTTACTGCAAAATGCTTAATGTGGCATAATGAATGAATGAATATAAAAATATATGAATGCATTTAAAAAGGAACACAAGTGATGTGACTTGCAGAAGAGCAGGTGTCTGCGTATGCATGTACAAGTCTTAAAGGAGTTTTGCTGCTGATGTTGTACCAAATTCTGACCCTCTTCCAGATTATTACCCCCTTAAAATTAGTAGGTTTAAGTGTGTGGTAACAGGATTCACTGCATTTTCTGCCGTCATCTAAAAATGTGCACATCATGTAAAACAGAGTTAAACAATCTGTGTGATTGAAACCCACCATAAAGATACTTATACCTAACAATAAGAGTCACATGACAAGAACCAACAAATGAAAAACTAGATACATAACTAGAACAACCAAAGAGAACATGACACATTGAACAGAGGAACCAATAGCAGGAATACATGATAGAAAGGGAAGCAAGACACTAAAATAAAGACATGAAAACATGAACCCAAAAACAAAAGGTTGAATTAACTTCAAACTTAACTGTGAATTAAATTCATTATAAACCATGTTTGTATTAGCTTTGTTTTATTAAAGATATAAACATGATATATGATTAACTAGATAAAGGAATGATATGCTTATTTTCAACTTCAAAAGGAAATCAGTGAAACTCGTGTGGTAAGCATTTCAACCACATGTGAATCGTTTTAAAAGAACTGCTTTGAGAGCACAGTCAAGACTGTTTTGATGGTTTTTTCCTAGTGACACATAATGGAGACCAAAAGAGTGATGACTGAGACACTTGAGGATCTTGTGGATAAAGAGCTCAAACAGTTCATCTGGCAGCTGAGCAATGGGGTCAAACCAGGCACTGCCCCGATTCCTCGCGCAAAGCTTCAGACTTCTGATCGTGAGGATGTGGTGGACTGCATGGTAAAGCAGTATCCCGATGACGCTGGGGAGATCGCAGTCCAAGCGCTGCGCAACATGAAACAAAATGAGCTTGGACAGCGCCTTGAATTAAAACTTAAGGAAGGTATAATTTTTTTTATTGCTGTAAAAAAATAAAGTAATATATACACATAAAAGGGAGTTTTGATTATTTGAGATGTGGATATATTATGTGTTTTCAGTTCAGCAGCCTGTGCAGGAGGAACGGAGAAATGATGATGAGTCTATGGAGCTGCAGCCCATCCAGTCTGACTGGTACAGGCCATACAGCATTACTGCATGCAGTCAACTATTTAAACACAAACTTCTTACGGAAGAGAAAAATGATGCAAGTATCTCGGTTCTTTTGTAAAAGCAATACATTGAGGAGTAGTCAGTCCTGCTTTTGGAAGGCTGTCCTCTTGCAGTGAATTAACACATTAATATTAAACTGTTTTCCAACGTTAACTTTAAAGAACATGTTAAGAATTTTTTATGTTGATCAGTGTTTCCTGACCCCTCTAAGATGAATCGTTTTGATGTATTAAGCGCAGTGGATGCATGCTGTTTTGTTTCTACTTTCTACTTATCAATGAATCCGGAAATCAGGATTACACAAACCACACTGATAATAATCAGAAATCTTTTTTCGAGCAGCACATCAGCATATTAGGATCATGTGATACTGAAGCCTGAGTAATGATGCTGAAACAATTTAGCTTTGATCACAACAATAAATTACATTTTACAATATATTGACATAGATAACGGCTGTTTGAAAGTGTAATAATATTTCACAATTTTAGTGTATTTTTTATATTTTCTTACTAACCCCAAATGTTTGAACCGTAGAGTATAAAGCATGTGAATATATGTAATATTGGAGAGATGTGCAAAAATCAAATGATTTCATAGCATTTTATGTAGATTGCATCTTGCATGTGGTTTCATTCTGAAGTTTTTTCATAGGTTTATTTACCAACGAGAACATCTCACAGGAAGGGCTCAGCTCTGCTAATCAATAACATAAAATGTGACTACATAACGGACAGAAAAGGGGCAGAGATCGACCAGGCAAACATGGAGTGGCTGCTGACAGCTTTGGGTTACAGTGTTGAGAAACACACAAATCTCTCTGGAAATGTGCGTAAAACAAAAGTCTGGCTTCATTAATCAATACTGTATATGTAGAGCTAGTAGATTTCTAGTGTGGAAATAGAAATGTAGACAGATATTTACATTTACATTTAGCAAACGCTTTTATCCAAAGTGACCTACAAAAGAGGACAATGGAAGCAATCAAAATCAACAAAAGAGCAATAACATGCAAGTCACAGTTAGCCTAACGCAGTACATGTAGCAAGCTTTTTTATATATATTATATAATAAATAAAAAGGCCTTTTTTGATTTTTCCTTGAAGAGGGAAGATAGAGTTGTTGTTTTTTTCTAATCTAGAAATCTCCTCTAAATATACTATATATTTTCGACCATGCATTTCTTCTAAACATAGTTTTTTTGTTTGTTTGTTTGTTTGTTTTTCACAGGCATTAAATACAGCAGTCAAGAACTTCTCTAAACGTTATGAACATCAAAACTCGGACAGCACCTTTGTGGTTATCATGTCTCATGGTAAAAGATTTGACAACAAAGATGCCATTTTAGGTGTCCATTATAATGACAGGATGAACCCCAGTGATATCTTCTTTGTTGAGGACATCTTCTCTCATTTGAACACAGTCAGTTGTCCTGCTCTGATTGATAAACCAAAGGTTATTCTCATTCAGGCCTGCAGAGGAGGTACAATATGACAGTAACATTGTTATTGCATTGCCATTTCTCATTTCTCTTTGTGTTTCCCAGTTACTGTTTCCGAATTTATTCACCTTGCATGCTGCAATATTGTAGTCTTTTACAGTACGTGAAAACATCCAACTTTGAAATAAAGCATTTCTGTGTCCAGGTAACACTGGAGGTGTGTATGTTCCTGACAGTGCGTTTGAATCAGACTCCTGGGTTCACAAGGAGAAAGACTTTGTGTGCTTTATGTCCAGCCTTCCTGGTGAGTCCTCAACAAAAAACATTGATTGCTGAAATGAGACTGATTTGTAGCTCACACCCGTTCATTTTGGTCACTAGGTCAAGTAGAAGTAATTAAAAAACTTAGTTTTTCTTCAGGTAAATATTTTAGTTTAAGTTTAATTCACTCTCTGAAGAAGAAACTGCCTCGGTGAACTCAAGAAACTCATCAAACTCAAACAATGTGTCTTTCTTAATGAGCAAAGATTCAAAGGTTGCTTTGTCCTTTATTGTATGACTTAACAATGAATTATCTCCACAGATGTCTCTGCGTACAGGGATCCTGAAAATGGAAGTTTTTTCATCAATTATATAGTTGATACGTTTAGTACAAGCGCTCATAAATATGACATAATGGAGTTGTTCAGGAAGGTAAATTGTTTTGCTTTATCCCAGTTAAAAGTCAAAACTAGTTCTTTCCTTTTATTCACCCCAAGTGTATTTCTCAGTTAAAATGTCTTTTCACATCCAAATATTATCTTTTTATAGATCGCCTCACGCATGGAGAAAGACCAACGTTTCAGAAACAAGCAGAAACTATTGCCGTGTATTGAAAGGACAACCCTTGTGAAGAAATTTTACCTGTTTCCTGGACTCTAATGATGTACTGTCAGTTTAGAGAAAAAACAGTACAGGAGAAAAAGGTAAAAACTGTATAAAAACATACTTCCTCAGTTGAGTATGTTAAGAGAATTCTTATATTTCAAATTTTCTGAAATGTTGTTTAAACATGAAGCCTTATCTAGCTAAATATGCATACATTCACACAAATTTTGTAATAATAAAAAAGGGAAGTCTAAAACATTGAATAAAGTCAGGTTCAAAATTCAGTGCATATAAGAAAAAATAATATTTTGAGAAAACAACCTCTAAATGGTTTAAATCTCTAATGGTTTTGATGGTTTAAAGGATTCTTCATATCAATGTGTGTTACTTCGAGAGAGCAACTATTCATCTGTGTTAATTTTCTTTCTTTTATAATCATTCATTTATAATCATTTATCATTTTATCATTCCATTTAATCATATGATCATTTATAATAATTATTTAAACCAGTCACTTAATTGATTTATTCATTGATTACTCATTTATGTTATATTTTATGTTCTTTTTCCATTGTTGTTCAGTCTTATTATGTGTGGTTTCAAGGGATGTTTGTCTTTATAAGTGAGAGATCAAAGAATGTATCTGTTTCAGGGTTTTTAACATTGATGGACATTGTTTTAAAACAGTCATTTCCCACTGTTATTATTTTGTGGTATAATAATTAATAATCATAGTTTTGTGGGCTGGTCAGATGCTTTAGTCTGAAACAAATGCAACTATGATTATTCCATAAACTTGGCTTTTCTCAGTCAACGTCTTGACCCATTTAAGATTGTTAATACAGTTAGGGGTTAAAGGAAAAAAAAAACTTGGCCCACTGCGGTTTGGATACAAGACAAACAGATATCTAATAAATTTAAATCTATACGTAGATAGATATAAGTTTAAATGTAATAAAATAAAAACTTAAATGTGTATTTTGGATGTTTTCTTTCCCTTAGTTTCCCTGTTATGGAAGTAATGTGCATGAAAAACAATGATCAATGTATTCATAATGAAAAATTCTAAATACACACACAGCACAATAAATGTAATTATTATTATTATTATTATTTAAACTGATCTTGATAATGACCATTAACCGTAAGTTAACCTTTAATTTAATTTAACATCTAGACTTAAATTTTGTTTGAAAAGAACAGCTTTAATCATCACAAACAAAGTTTTATTGTTTTGTTTGCTGGATTTATGTAAGCCATTTAAAAAATGGCAGCAGCTATTATTGAATTCAGTTAAATGCTATTTACACAGTGTTAATTGTTTAATTTAAAAAATAGAGGGAAAAATGTGACTGCTTAGAAAAGTGACTGCTTGTTTGTGATGTCTTGATGTAGAGTTACACTTTTTCCCTTAAGCAATTATTAATTCATTAATTCAAAATCACTTACAAATGAGAAAAAAAAACACACAAGCAAAACTGTAAACCCCCAGAACACTTGGAATAAACAACATGTCTTGATCATTCTTTGATACTTTGGTGTTTTGAAAAAGCTTGCTGTTGATTACAATTTACTGGCATTATGTGGACAAGCAGACAGGGGACATTTAAAAAAAAAAAAATTATTTGTGGTCTGAAAAAGTAAGAAGGGCATACAGCATTAGACGAACAGCATGGTGAGTAAACAATAACTTAATTTAAATATTTAGGTGAAAAAGAGTAAAAGCATAGATTTTTTTTACATACATAAAAGTGTGTGTGTGTGTGGGGGGGGGGGGTTAACATGATTTAGTCAAGTGATCTCTAAAAAATTGATTGTTTGGGAAGATCATTGCAAAAGTGAAGAACATTGTTGACTGTCCTTGAGGAACAACATTCACTCAAGCTCAAGATTCTACAGTCTACTGCAAGTCACTTTGGGAAAGCATCTGCAAGATGGAAGAAGTACCTAGCATTTTACCTAGGGTCAGAGGTCACTGTTCCTTTATTCAAGCAAGGAGGATCATACCTGGATTGATCACTCTTTATAGACACACAGCTGGATCCAGCAGGTGAAGAACTAATTTCAGAGGCAGTGCCCTCATTATCTCTACTGTTATGGAGACTCATTTTGAAGGCAGTATCTACTCCGATTTGTTTAAAAAAAAAAAAAAAGAAGAAGAAGAAGAAACTACTTAGATACATGACAAATAGACATAAAAAATAGATGATGTTCTGAGGGTGAGTAAATAATGACAGAATTCAAATTTTTAAACAATCCACAGAATTGCGATCACTGAAGTGCAATTGATTAATTTACACTTTTTAATTTGTCTTATGTTTAACGTAAAACAGTGAGTTGTTACTGTTCAGTTTTTTTTAATTCATGAAGTCATTGGCTTTATTCATCTTTATTATGCTTTACTTAATTGAATATGATGATATACTTGCTTTATTATTAAAGTTGGTTTAGCCAGAATAAATTGTATAATCATATATAACATATAATATATAATCATAATAACACACACAAAAAAGCCTCATCACATATTAAGAGAAGGTGTGCTTTGTGGCAGCTTTATAGGTCAGTGGTTCCTGAGCTTTTGTCCATGAAGCCACATCCTTTTTGATGCTTATGATATGGATGTCTTTGTGTTGTTGAAGTGTGGTTATTTAGGAAATTCAAATTAATTATTAAAAAAGCAAGCTGCGCTGTTCAAATGTGTGAAATGTATTGTTAATTTACAAAACATTACTAATACAAAGTAAAATGGAGTCATTAAGTTCAATTATTTATGAACCTTTTTCAGAAAGTCCTACATTTTTAATGTTCATTCTCTTTAATATTTTAAAGACTGATTGTGTATCTTAAAATGTGTGTTAAAATGGGATATTTTAATACGATAAAAAAAAATACATTGTTTATTTTGTTCTATCACAACCATACCTCAACTTAATTGGATTTGCTATTTAGCACAGTTTGTCAGCCAGGAGGTAGAACTAATTAGCAGAGGTGGGACAAAGTATTTCCTTTCAAGTCACAAACAAGTCTCAAGTCAAATCCCAAGTCCTCAAAGAGTTAAAGTTAGTGATATAATTAACTTACTAATTAAATGATGATTATGCATTGGTGATGAACACCTGCTGTTAACAAGCAGCATTGTTGAAGAAATGAGAATTACAAGAAATACATCTGACTTGGATAAAATCAATTGACAAAACAAAACAAAACAAAAACATTAGCCCCCCCAATTTCACAGACAAGGCTTAAACTTTGTCCTGGGGTCCGTTCTTCGTACCTCGCTAACTAAGTTAGCTGGATTTGATTGTTGACGATTTGGCGTGATCTTGGATTGTTTGGTTCTTCGAAGCTCATCCTGGACTTGCTGTCATAGCAACAGGTGTGCAAGCTTAAACCTGCTCTGGAGCAGGTTTATTTAATGTAAACAGGATTTAGGCTGCGCTCCTGGCGGGTTATGATTGGTTGAAATGGCGAGGTCACATCTGATTGGTTAAAGAGCACGACTGACGCGGACTGACTCACGTGGGAAAAGAAAAGTATCTTGCAAGAAAGTGTATCCTTGGGGGGAAAAAATCACAGGTTCCAAAAAATATTTGGCAGCACAACTGTTGATATTATCCAACATTGGTCATTCTAATAATAAATCAGCATATTAGAATGATTTCTGAAGGATCATGTGACATTTAAGACTGGAGTAACAGCTGATAAAAATTCATCTTTTCATTACAGGAATAAATTCTATTTCAAAGTATGTTAAAATATATAAAAAAACCCATTATTTTATATTGTAAAAACATTTTGCAATATTACTGTTTTTTCTGTATTTTTTATCAAATAAATGCAGCCTTGATGAGCATAAGAGACTTCTTGAAAGACTATTACAAGTCTTACTGACCCCAAACTTTTGAACGGTAGTGTATAAAAAATAAATAAAAATATAAATAACATAACATATCAAGGTAAAAACATGTAACATGGGCAGCATTAACGCATTTAATTTGTTCACTACTTTTTGCCAGCCCTTCCTCCTTGCTTTTCCAGCCTTTGCAGTGTTCCCTTGCGTTTTAATCAAACTCTGAAACTCCTAAAATCCTTCAATCAAGAGTTCTTGCTCTGCTGTGGAAAAATACTGAGCGCGCTCCTTCGTCATGTTCGCCGACCAATCAAAGAGTTGCCGATCAATGTTTCTACTATCGATACGTAGCCCCTTTTAAGCCACGCAATGATCTCAGATCACTTCATCCAGCTATACTAATCATCAACAACAGGTGCGTTCGGAGAACCGGAATAGCGAGCTCATAGTTAGCGCGATGATTTGATCTTGGATGTGTCATTTGATCTTGGATGTAGTAAGCGAGGTACGAAGAACGGACCCCTGGACTAAAATGTAAGTCTGAGCTGCACTCTAAAAAATCGCACTGTAAAATAACAGTAATCTACTGGCAGCTGTGGTTGCCAGCATTATACTGTTATTTTATAGCTCTCTACCGTTAATTTACAGCTCTTCATTTTTACAGTATGTTACCGTTATTATACCATGTGGTAACTCTTTTTATTTTGGAAACTAATTGCTTCAAACCAATTCAGTTAAAAAAAAAAACAAAAAAAACTATTGTTTATATGGTGTTAGTACAGCGAACTTATTTAATTTGAGTCCACTAAGAAGAAATATTTCTTAATATAAACCCACAAACACTTAAAGTGTAATAAGGAAGCAACCGACTTTTACTCAAATCTTTATAGATTGTCATCAACTAACAAAAGCACAAATTTGTGTAACAAAGTGCTTAGTAAAGAGATTGTCACTATATCAGCAATTCCACAAATACTGTCTTTAAATAAAGCAGCAAAACCTCAGTGCTTGCGGCTCATCATTGCCTGAAGCACAAGCTCTACTCTCCAGCACAATGGTCACCCACAAAACTAAATTAAACTAACAGATCTCTCTTGTACAAAAACACACCAGTTAGGCACAATTAAATATTTACTCTCCTTACCAGTTAATGACTTTGCATAATTGTTTTTCTATGAACATTCACTAATATTTTAGTGAAAATAACTTGATTTGCTTAGTAAATCTGACTGTTGTGTTTTACAGTATATTACTGTTTTTTCTTGAATTAACAGTAATCTACTGGCAGCTCTGGTTGCCAGCATGTTACTGTTTTTCTACAGTGTGTTGCTGTAAATTAATTACAGTTTATTACTGTTAAATTACATTTCATGCTGGGTTTTTTTCATCGTGCATCTTTAACCCTTTAAAACCCACAGCAAAATCCTCAGTTTTAAATGAACACTTATAATGTGTCAACACTACAGAGTGTTTGAGTAATACTGAATTAGTGCTGAACTTAATGAGATAATTATATGATTGATCACGTTCTGATTGAGCATTAATGATGAACACCAGCTGTTAACAAACAAAATCGCTGAAGAAAAACTCAAAAACAACTGACTTCAGCCACAGCCTTAGATGAAATCAACTGAAATAAAAGAAGACATTAAATCGCTCAAGATCTGATTAAACTCCTAAAACAGCATTACCAGCTTCACTTATTACCACACTGAATTTATTTCTGCCAGACGTCTACAGAAGAGAGTTGCAGAGGTTTAGATGTTTTTTTTTTTTCACTACCACGGTGGAGATCAGTGTTTACTTTAGTTGTGCTCTTGAACCTTAACTTTTTATAGCTATTTTTTTAGTTGTTGTAATTATGTGTGTTTGTAACATGCTTGTTATGGCAAAAAAAAAAGAGATGAAAAAATGTAGAGTTGTTTATGGTTTGGTAATGATACAGGTTTTATCCAGTGTCTTTTCTTTCGTTGAATATTGATGCTAGATTTAAAAAAAAAAAAAAAACTGAGCATCCAGTTATGAAAACACCACTCATTTAAAAAAAAAAGAAACTTTAGTATAGTTTAGATACACAAATCAAGAATCACTTATGAATCTCAACAATGATGAGGTTTTGTGCTGATACCCAGCATGCATTGCAGCATGAAGCTTTCGAATTGTCACCATTGTTGAGATTCATGTGCTGATTCTTCATGTCTCCATTTGAGTATAAATGCTACAGTAGTTTTACATATTATCTATTGAATCCTTTTTTTTTTTTTTCCTGATTGCCATGTTACCAAAAAATCTCCTGCACAGCAAAATCCCCAGTGGTAATTTAACACTCTGAGTGTGGACACATATAGACACTGAAGCAGTGTTGAAGTTAATGAAATAATTAGGTGATTAACAAAGTGATGATTGATCATTATTAAAGACACCTGATGTTAATAAGCAGAATCACCAAAGGAGAAAACCAACATTTTTAAGCAACCATTATAGTGGTCAGTGTTTGCATTAGTTAGGCTCTTGACCCTTAAATCTTCAATATTAGGTCTTGTTTGACTGCAATTACTGAGTTATAACAGCCAGACAAGCCAAGAGCAAAAGTCATCAGATGGCATTGACTGTGCTTGACATAATCATAATATAGTGACTTGAGTATTTGATGTAGGATTTCCTTACAGACTGCAAGAAACGTTGAACAAAAGAGCAATCAGTTTTGGCATAATCAGACAGATGATGAAAAAAAGAGTTTATTTTAGTTTAGACACACAGACATGAAGAATCAACATGAGAATCACAACAACGGTGACCATCAAAAAGCATGTTGTAACCAATCAGAACTCATCCATGACTCCCATCATGCATTGTGGCATGAATAAATGATGAGAGTTCAGAGTTGATCTGTTTATCTGAATATGCCATTTGTCACCATTGTTGAGATTCATGGACTGGTTCTTGATGTTTATGTGTGCCTATGTGACACACTTCTTTTATAAACAGGCTGTAAAAAAATCTTTATAAAAAGAATAGGAAATGCTGGATCTTATGTGGCTTGTAAAGGTTAAAAAAAAGCAATAAGCAAAAAAAAAAAAAGATTAGACACTAGGTTATTCACGTCAAAAAACGAATATGTTAAAACATAATCATCACCTGATGACATGAGCTTATGTCTGGCTGTTTTAACTCAAATACAGCAGCCAAACAAGCCCAAATATTGAAGATTCAAGGGTCAAGAGCCTAACTAATGCAAACATTGACCGCTATAATGGTTGCTTAAAACTTTTGGTTTTCTCCTTTGGTGATTCTGCTTATTAGCATCAGGTGTCTTCAATAATGATCAATCATCACTTTGTTAATCACCTAATTATCTTGTTAACTTCAACACTGCTTCAGTGTCTATATGTGTCCACACTCAGAGTGTTAAATTAACACTGGGGATTTTGCTGTAACACACTTGGTGGAAAAAATACAACAACAACTATAGATCATGTTCATGCTCAACTAAAAATAGCCAACATCATCTGACCAGCATTACTGTCACTAATGCATCATGAAAACCCAGACACAGCAAAAAATATCTATGTTTAAATATCAAGTGTCAGGAGCCCAATTCAATTAAAGCAAACACTGATCTCCACAATGGTATCGTCAAACAAAACAAAACATCATCATCTAAACATCTGTTCATTCTCAATAAGATCTTCTATAGACATCTGACAGAATTAAAATCTGTCCGGTTAGAAATGCGTGAAGTTGGTAAAGCTGTGTGTTGAGTTGTTTAAATTTTCAGTTGATTTCATCTAAGGCTGTGGCTGAAGTCAGTTCTATAGTTCTTGTGTTTGTCTTGTTTCTCTGTCAATCAGTGATTCTGCTCATTAACAGCTGCTGGTCGTCAGTGTCTGAAGTCACTCATTAGTTTTCATTATCTCTGTAAGGTGGACTATATTAGTAAACTCATGTAGGGAATAGGGAATGAGGGTGTAGAGTTTGATTTTAAACAGTCTCTGAGTGTCGATTTTGAACGCTGTTAATTCACGATACATAGCAGCAGCCTACTTTTCGAAATTGACAAATAATACCCAGAATGCACTGTTTTAATGGAAAACAGCATGTTACTGTCAAAATTTGGCCGTTTTTTTACAGCATTTTTTAACAGTGTATACTCTGCATGCTTTTCTCAAATGGACAAAGAGCTGCTTTTTGCTTTCTGTTTAAAGATAATGACAATCATTTCAGCCTCTTTGTTATTGGACTGTCATAACAGAGCTCCTCCCCTATGCACTACTATAGTAAATAACACATTTGCTGCGTCCCAATTCGCATACTATCCGTCCTAAATAGTATTCGAAAATAGAATTAGTATGTCCCAAATCGTAGTATATTTAAAAAAGTATTCCAAAGATTCCCGGATGGTCTACTACTTAACTTCGGAATTCGACGTGCGGATCAATGGACACTCTGTCTAACGGCTAATGTTGCGCGGCTATAACAACACATTGCGTGGTGAACGAGGATTCAATCAGAACTACAATCACGCATAAAAAGTGTTAAAAAACTACAAACATGGAGGATATGAGCGACCAACGGACAGGTAGAGAAAGGGGTTTGAGTGATAAATAATCAGTCTGTAACCTGATAAAAAATATTTTATTAATGTTATCCGCGTTATATTTCATGTGCAGCAACATTATGAACTTTTATAATGATAGGTTTGGTCATTAACGTTTGTATTGAAGACTGTATGATGCACAGATTACTATTACGATACCAATCACTTTAGAAGGTCGAATGCCTAATTAATGTCCAGTGACCAAGAGAGGAGTAAAGACCCAGAGTCATAAATTGAGATTCACTAAATGCATTGTTCACACAATAGGAAATGTATCAATTATTCACAATTGTAATTCCCACATAGAATGCACATTGGTATAAATTAAACCAAAACTGCAGGCCTGCGCAGCAATAAACAATCAAATAAGAACAATTTGCACAAACAGGTTTAAAGAAAAGGAGATACTTAGATTGTGCAGTGAGGCAGTTCTCAGTTCTGATAAGTCCCAATAGTTTCAGGTAAACTTGAATAAAGGGATAGTTGCAAACAGATAATTGGACTCGTAATCCTCACACGGAGATTTGAACAGGCAGATGTCCATAGATACGCGTCCTCCTCGATGTAGTCGCGTCCTGGATGTGTGAAGTGCTGACAGTACTTGTATAATTCGTGAGATTCATGAGATATGTGTGTGTGGTGAATCCTTAATGACGCACACGAAACTCTCAACAGGCAATCCCAACGAACTCTGAAGCAATCTCACAGCATTAGTCGACCATCCGCATTGAAAATCTAAGTCCGCTTGCGATCTGTATGCTTATGACAAATCCCCCGCTCATAATCTTCAATTAAACTCACTTTGATACTTTATAACAGCCATTGCACGTTATCTTTGCTTTTTTACCTCTGCTGCATCTGATCGTTTGTTAATCTCTCTGAACTCGTGAGACTCTCCGTAACCACGCCTACTAGGCTGATGCAATAACTATAATAAACCGAATGCACTAGAACTATTATAATGAAACAAATTAAAAGTAAGCATGGCCTTTTGCACAGCCGCCCCCAAATTTGGTATGCAAATTTGCCAGTTGTATGCTCAACTCTCTGTGTCTGGGGGCAACAATGGTAGTGCGATCAACTTAGCTACTGGTCTAGTGTATGTATGATCTTTCACTTTGACCACTGCTGTTCTGATTCTTCCATCTGAACTCGGAATGACAGAAGAGACGGTGCCTACTTTCCAGAGCGTTCTCGGAAGCTGGTCATAAACAATGAGTACAACAGTACCGATTGCAATGTTCTCCTTTTCACGGTACCATTTCTGCCGTGACTGCAAAGTGGGCAAGAAATCACGGACAAAATGTTTCCAAAAGTGATCGCTTAGAACCTGACTATGTCTCCATCTTTTTCTACTGAGTAGCTCAGCATCTGGGTAGATGACCTGAGGTAAGGAGGAGTCAAGCCGCCCCATCAACAAGGAATTTGGCGTTACAGGATCTGGGTCTGCCACATCACTTGAGACATATCCCATCCCACTTGAGACATATTACATATATGTAATGATAGTGGATGGTTTTTTGGAGTAGTGGCAACCCTGCCTAGTATATGTTTGCACATGTGCAGAGGGTGGGGTGTTGTGGAGATTAGCACAGGTGTGTGTGTGGCGGCACGCCAATGTGAACGAGATTAATAAATGTAAAGAACTACTCTTCAATTGATCTGGAGTCTGTGTAACTGTTAATGGAACATCCCGACTAAAACATGGTGTCAGAAGTGGTTTCAGAAGTGAAAGTTTGTGGATTACTTATACACGTGTGACGAGAAAACAGAGGAAATGGAAGGATTACAGCCGCCTCCGAAGCTTCAATTGTCCGGTAATGTTGCTGAAAATTGGAGACGATTTAAGCAACGATTTCTTCTATATCTATCTGCGATTGATGGAGATCGTAAGTCTGAGAAAATGAAAGCGTCATTATTTCTTCATGTGGTTGGTGATGAAGCTTTGGAAGTATATAATAATTTCACTTTTGAAGAAGGAGAGAGTTTGAAGTTACAGCCGATAATGGACCAGTTTGAAGCGTTTTGCATACCCAAGAGAAATGTTACTTATGAAAGGCATCGATTTTTCACGTGCATGCAGAAAAGCGGAGAAACAATTGATCAGTATGTGACGGAGCTCAAACATAGGAGTAAAACTTGTGAGTTTGGAGAGTTAACAGATTCGTTGGTCAAAGATAGAATTGTGTGTGGAATACCTGACAATGGATTGAGGGAAAGGTTTCTTCGAGAACAGGATTTGGACTTGGAGAAAGCGCTTTCACTTTGTAGAGCGGCAGAGACTGTAAAGACGCAAGCGAAAGAATTGTTAAATGAGACCTGTGCTGTGGATGTTGTAAAGAAGTATCAGACACCTGGTGTAAGTGCAAGACAAGCGACACAACAGGAACGAAGCAGGATGGTAATTGATAAGCCTCAAAGAATGTGCGATCGTTGTGGGATGCAACATCCATCGAGACAATGTCCAGCTTATGGGAAGAATTGCAACAATTGTGGTAAAGTTAATCATTATGCACGTTGTTGTAAAAGTAAACGGACATCAAGCCAAGTAAATGCCGTTACTGAGTGTGAAGTGGAAGAATTCTATGTGGATGTAGTAGCAGAAGGGGGAGGTGGACAGAAAGAGTGGACCGTACAACTGCAAATAAACGATAGTTTAGTAGCATTTAAGCTTGACACTGGAGCTCAAGTTAATATCATTTCTGAAACTGAATTCAACAAACTAAGGCCTCGACCAAAGTTGCATGCTGCTAAATTGAAAGTAACTGGATACTCTGGAGCGGACATACCAGTGAAAGGAAAATGTGTTGCAAAAATGCGATATAAGGATAAAGTACACAGTTTGTCATTTGTAGTGGTGCCGAAGGATTTTCAAGCGATTTTGGGCTTGTCTGCTTGTGAGAGGCTGCATCTGGTGAAGAGAGTGCTGGTGGTAGAAGAATCAAAAGAGTCTGAACCCGAGTATGACTCAATCCTAACCGAGTATGGGGATGTGTTTAAAGGCTTAGGCTGTCTGTCAGAGGAGCACACAATCCAAATTGATGAAACTGTACCTCCAGTTATACATCCATGTCGAAAGGTACCGTTTGCACTTCAAAGACAATTAAAAGAAGAGCTGGATAGAATGGAGAGTTTAGGAGTTATACAAAAAATTGATCAGCCCACAGAATGGGTTAGTTCATTGGTGATTGTGGACAAGAAGAATGGAAAACTTCGAGTTTGTCTTGATCCTAGGGACTTGAATAGAGCGATTAAGAGAGAACATTTTAAGCTTCCTACACGTGAAGAGATTATGTCCCAATTTGCAAATGCCAAATATTTTAGCAAATTAGATGCGTCATCAGGATTTTGGCAGTTAAAATTGGATGTTGCCAGCTCAAAACTCTGCACGTTTAATACACCTTATGGAAGATATTGTTTCTTAAGGCTTCCTTTTGGAATTGCTTCGGCCCCTGAGGTGTATCATAAAACAATGCATATGATTTATGAACACATGGAAGGTGTTGATACATCGATGGATGACATAATTGTCTGGGGAGCTTCGAAAGAAGAACATGATGCAAGGTTAAGAGGGGTTCTGGAAGCAACCAGGCATGCAAATCTTAAGTTGAACAGAGAAAAGTGCCAATTCGGGGTGACTGAGTTAACGTTTTTGGGTGACATTGTTAGTAGTGCTGGAGTGCGACCAGATCCCATGAAGATTTCTGCTATTGAACATATGCCAAGACCGAAATGTGTAAAAGATGTTCAGAGATTCATGGGTATGTTGAACTATATGAGTAAATTCATACCTAACCTGTCTGAGAAGATAGCTCCATTAAGATGGCTGACTGAGAAAAAGAATGAATGGGATTGGAACCATGAACAGGAGTCTGCATGGCAACAGTTGAAAGTGATACTAACTAAAGAGCCAATCTTGAAATTTTATGACCCCAAACGTGCTATTAAGATTTCAGCTGATGCTTCACAGACAGGATTAGGAGCAGTATTGCAACCAGTTGCATATGCCTCACGTTCAATGACTGATGCGGAGTGTAGGTACGCTCAAATTGAAAAAGAGTTGCTCAGTATTACTTTTGCTTGTGAGAGATTTCATCAGTTTGTGGCAGGACAGTCAGTGGATGTTGAAACCGACCATAAACCATTGGTTGCATTGTTCAAAAAACCTCTTAATGATTGTCCATTGAGAATTCAAAGAATGATGATCAGATTGCAACGTTATGCATTAACAGTGTTTTATACACCAGGTAAATTAATGTATGTTGCAGACACCTTGTCCAGAGCTGTAGACCCAACTACACCTTCGAGTGGAAAGTTGAAGACATTCAAGCATATGTGAACATGATCGTAGAAGCTTTACCTGTTGCTGATTCTAAAATGAAATTGATCAACAAAGAGACAGAACAAGATCAAACACTCACTCAGGTGAAACATTATGTCATGAATGGTTGGCCAGAAGTGAAGCAAAATTGTGTTGTAGAAGTTCATGAATTTTGGAACTGCAAGTCTGAATTGTCTGTTTGTGATGGAATTCTGTATAAAGGAAATAAAGTAGTGATTCCGAAAAATCTGAGACATGAGATGTTGAACAAAATCCATGAAGGCCATTTGGGAATTGAGAAGTGTAAAAAAAGAGCTCGTGAAGTCATGTATTGGCCTGGAATAAATCAGGACATCACAATTGCAGTGTCCAAATGTCATACATGTGCCAGATATCAATGTAATAATCCAAGAGAGCCACTAAAGTCGCATCCGGTACCTGAGAGACCGTACCAAAAAGTAGGAGCAGACCTGTTCACATGTCATGGGAAAAATTACCTCTTGGTTACGGATTATTATTCATTTTATCCAGAAGTGTGTGCGTTGAACACAACTACGGCAGAAAATGTGATTTCATGCCTGAAATCAATCTTTGCTCGACACGGAGTACCAACTGAAGTGTTTACAGATAATGGCCCTCAATTTGTTAATGCTAGTTTCCAGAGTTTTTCAAAAGACTGGGACTTCAGACATACAACATCGAGTCCATATTTTCCCCAGTCTAATGGACTTGTGGAGAAATCAGTTGGAGTTGTGAAAAGGTTGATGCAAAAGGCAAGAGATGGTGGAAGTAGTTTCTATATGGGACTGCTTGCTTATCGTAGTACTCCTCTGGAGTGTGGAAATTCCCCGGCATGTCTTTTGATGGGACGACGTCTTCGTTCTAATTTGCCTATGTCTGAGGATCTTCTCGTGACAGAAGGCAGTGAGAAAGTCAAAGAGCTCAAAGAACAACAAAAGGCTAAGCAAAAGATCTATTATGATCAAGGAACTCATCATTTGCCTGAACTTCGTGCTGGTGAGGAGGTCAGATTTAAAGATAAAACTAATACTTGGAATCAGAAAGGCATTGTACTTGAACAAGTTCAACCAAGGTCCTATAATGTCGAAACTACAGGTGGTGTTGTGTTAAGGAGGAATCGTCAACATTTGTTGAAAGACTTATCAGCTGAGTTAGAACAACCTGAAAAGACTGAGATACCATTGAGAAGATCTGTTCGTGACCGGAAATGCCCTGAAAGACTTATTGAAACATGTTGAAAGACTGTTGCAAAAGACTGAAATGGTCATAGAGGTTTAATAGGATATTTTAAATCATGTTTGTATTTTTCATGTTTGTTGAGAAGTTTAAATGTTTATCTTTAATGAAAGGTTGCAATTAATGTTTATTAGAGTGTCAAAAAAAAAAAAAAAAAAAGGGAAGATGTAATGATAGTGGATGGTTTTTTGGAGTAGTGGCAACCCTGCCTAGTATATGTTTGCACATGTGCAGAGGGTGGGGTGTTGTGGAGATTAGCACAGGTGTGTGTGTGTGTGGCGGCACGCCAATGTGAACGAGATTAATAAATGTAAAGAACTACTCTTCAATTGATCTGGAGTCTGTGTAACTGTTAATGGAACATCCCGACTAAAACAATTGCACGTTATCTTTGCTTTTTTACCTCTGCTGCATCTGATCGTTTGTTAATCTCTCTGAACTAGTGAGACTCTCCGTAACCACGCCTACTAGGCTGATGCAATAACTATAATAAACCGAATGCACTAGAACTATTATAATGAAACAAATTAAAAGTAAGCATGGCCTTTTGCACAACGTTTAAAGGCATAATTATGCAAACACAAGAGCAGAGGTCTCGGCATGAAAGACTCGTGAAAGAACGTGCCTCTTCATTTTTCTCTAGGTAGG
The DNA here is from genome assembly GCF_049309525.1 of Garra rufa. Taxonomy (NCBI): domain Eukaryota; kingdom Metazoa; phylum Chordata; class Actinopteri; order Cypriniformes; family Cyprinidae; genus Garra; species Garra rufa. The sequence goes on along the minus strand of NC_133366.1, from coordinate 6,977,620 downwards.
AAATCAAATTAAACGAAATGTAGATAATGTTAACTGTGATGATTGACAGGGCAGTTTAAACAGTGACAGCATTCAGGTAACTAAGCAACAGAGCGTCCGTTAAAGAAGCAGTTATGACGAAGTAGTATGTCCCAAAGCTCGCCTATATTCGGCTACATACTCAAAAGTATGTACTTTTTCTTTACAAAAAGAGTAGCCTACATACTTTTAGGGCATAGTATAAGTAGGCGAATTGGGACGCAGCAACTCAGTTTGTAAAAAAACAAACAAAACAAAAAAGCCCCGGATTGAAATAGAAATAATAGGCGGGCTTTATAGAAAGTGAAACCTCTAAACGAACAAAGAGCAAGGACTGTAGGCTACACGAAAACTTTGTTCAAGCAGAATCGTAAGTGCAGTCACGTTTATGTTTTTCTTCAGCTCTATACAGGTTACTAAAAGCAACTTAACAGTAATAAACATACAAAAATAGCATCAGCGAAGCAATGGTCTAGATTTTAATTATAAGTTAATTTTCAACTATTAAGCACGAGGGATAGGTAGGCTATAGCTGAATGTGGCGATATTTCATCTAAAAAAAATAGTGTAGGTTATATTTTTGCTTTGATGTATGTTCGGCACATAAACGCTTTGTAGAGGAAATCATAGGAGCCCGGTTTCACTTCAGAGAAAAATAAGGATAATTAAAAAGCAGAGTAAATCATTTTACTTGATTATTGAAGGCGGGTTGTATACTGCAAATTATTTGTATTGAGCTATATTTCAGTGGAACTACCGTTTTTACTTCTTACAATTTTACTTCACATGCACTGTCAGACATAGCCTACACCCTTTCCAAATACAAATAATAATTGACATATTTCCTGTGTTCAAGTGACCATGATAACCACACGTCTGTGTAAAACTTTTCATTACCTAACGAGACAGACTTAATAAGTGTAACTATTGTAAAAATGAAAATGTTTACAGCCTACTTTGCATTTTAAAATAAACTTCTAAATGTCTGTTTAGTAGCCGGATAACAGATGATACAATTTAATTTGTGGTGCTTCTAATTATAAATTATAAAAAGCAGTTGCCGTTGTACAAGTGTACAATCCTGTCCCACGCTCTATAGGTCTTAAAAAAAATCGTCAAAGTGCAGTGCGCTTAACACGCACTCACACACTGTGGCGGTTAAAAGATTAAAACTAATGTAGTACTATAACGTAAAGTCCAGGGCGTCGTATTGTCAGGTGTTTCGGGTTATTGCATTAGAGTAGAGTTCCAGAACTAAAATCCAATATGTGTGTGTGAGGTCTTAGGTTAATAGCCTAGTTGGCATATCTTACATATGTGCCCTGGACCACAAAACCAGTCATAAGGTTAAATTTGACAAAACTGAGATATATACATCATATGAAAGCTCAATAAATAAGCTTTCTATTGATGGTCTGTTAGGATAGGACCATATTTGGCCGAGATACATCAATTTGAAAATCTGAAATCTAAGGGTGCAAAAAATCAAAATACTGAGAAAAACACCTTTAAAGTTGTCCAAATTAAGTTCTTAACAATGCATATTACTAATCAAAAATTACACTTTGATAGGTTTACAGTATGAATTTTACCAAAAATCTTCATGGAACATGATCTTTACTTAATTTCCTAATGATTTTTGACATAAAAGAAAAATCTAGAATTTTGACCCATGCAATGTATTTTTGGCTATTGCTACAAATATACCCCAGCGACTTAAGACTGGTTTTGTGGTCCAGGGTCACATATTTCAATAAAACTTTTTTTAATCAACATTGACTGCAGCGATAACTGCCCACATATACATGACACTAAAATTAACGCCTACATTTTTTTACTTGTAATACATTTTTAAAATGATTAGCATTAAAATTCACTTTTTTGTATTATTAAATTTTATTCATTATATATTATTTTTATTTCTTTATTTATTGAGTCTAACAAGTCTGTTATACCAGTTTGAAACTCACTGTTATGAACTGTTTTGCTTGTTATGTGAACCGCTCTAAGAACACAATCAATGTCTGATGCCTGTTTTGTTCTTTTTCTCCTTTAGTGACACAAAATGGTCAGCAGGAAAGAAAGTGTGTTGAAAGCACTTGACCATCTTGAGGAAGAAGAGTTCGATCAATTCAAATGGTACTTGTGGAATGGTTTAGGCTTCAGTCCTATTCCTCGAGGAAGACTTGAGAAAGTTAGGTGCACTGGTGTGGTGGATCTCATGGAACAGAAATATTGTGCTGATGCTGGGAGAATCGCAGTCCAAGTGCTGCGCAAAATGGAAAAAAATGATCTTGCGCAACGCCTTGAGTTAAATTTTCAGAAAGGTAAAGAAAAACAATACTGATTTAAGGTTTAGTATAAGTGTAGTACTCTAAAGAATATAACAAAATACAGCCATCATTTAGAAAAATAAAGAGAAATATACATGAAATGGTAAAATTGCATAAAAAACAAACAAACAGAAAACTAATGTCAGGTTTCTGTGTGGCATGTTGTCAAAAATTAAATATATCCTGTAACCGCTAAAGTCATACTTTACTTTCACATCTTTTTATATTAAAAATGATGTGAGATAAAGAAGACTGGTTATCACCTGAAAATAAGGATGGTGGAGACACTTTCACTGAGAGTACAACCTTTTAAAGTGGCTTTAAAAAATCTTAAGAGTGTAGAATTTGACTGAAAAACACCTCAATTGTAGACTTTATTTGTAATTGACCGTAGATGCAGACTATGTTGCAAGTTGGCATATCAGACATCAGATGTAGGTATGGTCTTTTTTCTATGTGCTGTCATATTGAAATGTACTGAATGATGTACATGATGTGTGTTTCCCTGGCTTCAGATCAGCAGCATGTGCAGGTGGAAGCAAGAAATGCTCCATTGCCTGTGCAGCCGCAGCCAATCCAGTCCGACTGGCACAGACCAGACAGCATCACTCCATGCAGCCAAGAGTTTAAGCAGACACTTCTCGGGAAAAAGGGAACCGAAGCAAGTATCTCTGTTTCTTTGAACTTTTGTCAAAACAATATATTCAGGAGTCATCAGTCTGAAACTGATTATTTTATTTAGCAAGTGTATAATTGATCTAATGTGACATAAAGACATTTATAATGTTCCAAAATATTTCTGTTTCAAATAAATTATGTTCTTCCTGAAAAGTAATATGTTTCAGTTTCAACAATCGGAAATGTTTCTTGAGCAGCAACTCAGCATATTAGAATGATTTCTGAAGATGATGATGAAAATTCAGCTTTGAATAAATTACATTTGAACAGATATTCAAATAGAAAGCAGCTATATTAAATTGTAATAATATATCACAGCCTGCTTTACTGAATTTTTTGATCAGTGCAAACTGATGATCAGCATCGAATCAAATAATCTTACTGACCCCATATTTTGTAACAGTAGTGTAAAAACTATTTTATTTATTTATTATCAAGTGATTTTGCAGCATTTGCAGTTGCACATGTTTTAATTCTGCATCATTCTGATGGTTTTTTTTTTTCATAGATTTATGAAACAAAGGACAAGTTTCAGACTAAACGTTTAGCCCTGCTGATCACCAACATTAAGTTCAAACACTCAGATCACAGGGACGGGTCAGAGAGAGACGAGGAAAACATGGAGTGGCTGCTGAGAGCTTTGGGTTACAGTGTTGAGAAATACACAAATCTCTCTGGAGAGGTACGTAACACATAATTAATTCATGAAACCAGTACCGTCTAGTAGGTTTCTACTACTTTCGTGGAAACTGAAATGTGAAAATATATTTAATTATGCATTTTATAGCATGTATTTCTTTTAAGAAATTGTTTATTTATACACAGGAAATAGATGAAAAAGTCAAGAACTTCTCTAAACATTCTGAACACCGAGACTCAGACAGCACCTTTGTGGTTATCATGTCTCATGGGAAAAGAATCCAAAATAAAGATGCCATTTTAGGTGTCCATTATCACCCCAATCAACATCCCAAAGATTACTTCTTTGTGGAGGACATCTTCTCTCATCTGAACTCAAAGAACTGTCCAGCTCTGATTGATAAACCAAAAGTTATTATCATTCAGGCCTGCAGAGGAGGTACGTCATGACTGAAGAATCTCAGTGGTTATCATATTGCTATTTTAATTATGTTTGTACTCAGCGTTTCTGTATTTACAGTAAGATTGTCTCCCATATTATGTTCCACTCAGTTCACCCAGGAGGTGTGGAAGTTAGTGACAGAGATTTTCAGTCAGACTCCTATGTTCCCAGAGAGCAAGACTTTGCCTGCTTTATGTCTAGCCTCCCTGGTGAGTCCTCAAAAACACCGACTTCAGATATAAAATTTGTAGTTCATTATGGTCATAAGGTCTATGTTGTTTTTTTATTTTCTTAAAAAATGTTAGTTTAAGGTTGATTCACACTTTGAAGAAGAACCTGCCATGGTGAATAGATGAAACCACTCAGATGTGTGATGAAACGTCATTAGCAAATACAAACATGTTTCTTCCATAATGAGCAAAGTTTAAAAGGTACATTACTGTATAACTTAATGAATTGTCTCAATAGATACTTCATCGTATAGGAGTCCTGTCAACGGAAGTTTTTTAATCATGTACACTGTGGATGTGTTCAGTACATGCGCTCATAATGATGACATTATGGAGTTGTTCAGGAAGGTAAATCCCATTTCAAATGGTTTACTTTTTTCAGCCAAAAAGTCAAAACAATCATTTTTATTTTATTCACCCCAAGTCTATTGCTCAGTTACAATGTATTAGTTTGCTTTTTGTCACATTCAAATATGATATTTATTTCTAGATTGCCTCACGCATGAAGAATGACCCACGATTCACACGCGAGAAGCAACTAATGCCGTCTATTGAAAGGACGACCCTTCTGAAAAAATTCTACCTTTTCCCTGGACTCTAATGATGTGCATTTTAAATCGAGTAAGAGATGGCCATTACCAGTTCGACATCTAAACAGAAATGCATTATAAACACACACACACACACACACACACACACAGAGAGTATAGTCCATGCAATTACTATTTGGGGTAGTTTAGAGCACCAGTTTCGAGTATGGGTCTCCATACTTAACAATACTTGACTTTCATTTCTTTCTTAATTTGACTTTTTTACTTTAAAGGGGTCATTGGATGCCCATTGTCAACATGTTACTATGATACTTTAGGGTCTTAATGAAAAGTATATAACATATTTTGGTTAAAATTTCTTGAATGTAGTGTAAAACACCCTTTTTACCTTGTCAAAAACAGCTCTGTTCACAGCGAGCAGTTTTGGTACATGTCCCTTTAAAGGGGTCATCGAGTGCGAAACTCACTTTTCCATGTTGTTTGAACATTAATGTGTGTTGGTAGTTTGTGTACACAACCACCCTACAATGATAAACATCCACCCAGTGGTATTTGTTTAATCTTCAAAAGTAATATCCCTTTTAAAAATCAGGTCATTCCCAGCTACTTGTCATTGTGACGAAACACATTTGATTGACGTGTGCGTCTTACCTTAGCCCCGCCCACACCGAGCTGAAACAGTCCAAATACGATCACCATTGTGTGACTCAGGTGCAGAGGAAGACTCTAATTGAGCGATTGAGGTGTTCTGTTGTTGGATGTAATAATGAACATAGCAGTCGTCATTTACTACCGACATCTGAGCCGCTGAAGACACAGAGGTTTAACGTTACTTTTGGTTTTAAAAGAAAAGCACTGATCCCGATCTACATATGCATCTATGTTTGTGCGAATCGTTCCTGGTGCAGTTTCACCCACAGCAGAAGTGAGTAAGGGTTTTTTATGCATCTTTGCAAATGGCCTTTCTTAATAATGTGCTTGTTATCAAGTTTTGCCGATAAACGCGGCTAAATGTGGCTAAAGTAAACATTACACCTCTAATCCCACAGCAGAGAGGGGCGGGGCCAGCAGAGCTCATTTGCATTTAAAGAGCCCATGCAATAAAATAAGCAGATATTTTGCAAAGCTGATTTTGACAAGGTAAAATAGTGTTTTTTTTACACTACTATTGAGAATTTTTAACCAAAGTATATTACAGACTTTTTATTAAGACCGTAAAGATTCATATGAACTTGTGGAAAATGGGCATCTGGTGACCCCTTTAAATGTGAATGAGCTCTGCTCACCCTGCCCTTCTGTTCTGTGGGCTGACAAGTGGAGGCTGTAAGTTTTAGCCGCATTTAGCCGCGAAACTTGCTAACTAGTACATTAAGAAATGCAATTTGTAAAGATTCATAAAAAAAACTTATATTAACTTCATCTGTATGTATTTGAATAGTGAATATGTGTTTAATGTATTTACATTTTAATTGTTTTTGATACCCCCCCCCCCTTTCCTTTTCTTCTTTAAATTCAGATTTATTTTTATTGTAAAGCACTTTGGATCAAGTGGGGTTGTGTTAAACTCTATAAATAAAATGTGCCTTGCCTTCTGTAGGTGAAGCTGGATCACAAATGATTTGCATGAACATAGACATTTAGGCAGATCGGAGGGCACATTCACTTCAAAAACAAAAGTAATCCTCTATGTTCATTATTACATCCAACAACAAAAAACCTCGATCGCTCAATCTGAGACATTCTTGTCTACTCCTACTCCAGCGTCGAAACAGACTGTTCACAGCTCACTCAGGGCAGGTCTACGCTAAAACGCCAGTTTAATCAACAATTGTAGAAGCGACCTGTGCAGGACTACATCACTCTGCCAAGAACCTCAGAACAGCCTTAACTCTCATTTATCACATTTAGTGAAATTTTTTTGTACTCTTTGATATTGCTATGTTTCTTTTCATATACTTTGTTATCGCCATGTTACAATATATACCAGTAAACCAACTGCTAAGGAGTCGCCTCCATCCAAAATAGTGACAATGTGCAGTAATTTCCCCATGAGTTGGTTTGTTATATAAACATTTGCTAATGTTTTTCAGTTGATACATTTTATAAAAGCGAAAGTTAACCAATAAAACTTTTATAATTTGTTTCCATGCCTTTGTCTTTTGCCTCCTCCTCTTGCTTCTGCATCTGGGATCGTAGAAGATTTAGCAAGTTTTTATTTATTAATCAGCCAGATTACATGCTTATTAGATTATTTTTTTGAACTGACAATATATTTAGTTTCATCCATTAAATACCAGGAAGGAAAAAACATTTCCAATTTCACAGTAGCCTACATCGGCTAAATGCAAATGTGAATGAATAGCCTATTAGGGATGAATAAGAATCAATGTGTATGTCACATGTAGCTGTAGCTGTAGCTAACAAACAGTTTATTTTAATCATAAATCCACAAGAATGAAAATGCTGGAAGGTTACAGGACATCAACATCAATACCAGAACTCAGGAAACATGGCAAAACACAGGGCTTAAATAACGGGTGAAGGCAATCAAGGCCTGACAATTTTAGAGCCAGGCCTATAGCTGGTCATACATAAGCTAGTTTTTCCTCAATGTTCTCTCTCTTTCTTGAGAGAATGGGTATAACTGTTGTACCATAGCGCAGTATGTTTTTCTCTAATATTTTTTTGGAGGCTACAGCTTTTAATGTATTAGAGAAGATGGTGGACATATTGTTAGTTATTTTATCTAGTTCATGTGTTATGGGTACAAAGAGCAGTCAAGATAAATCTATGGTTATTTGTAATTCTATCTTTGGTGGTTGGAACAATACTTCTGCCTGGATGATAATGCAGAGCCATATAGTTAACATCAGTACACAGCAAACATGACACAAGGTAGTGGTCAGTAACATCATCACTTTGAGGTACAATATCTATATCAGTAAGATCTTTAACAACATCCTATATCCTTCCTAATTTGATGATGCATTCTTTAGGTTTTCCCCTTTCTTCCCTATATGTTTTCTACAATTTATTAGAATATGCTTTGCATTTTCTTTGCATTTGCATACCTCACATTTAACTGTGTTAATGTGTTACTTTATTCATAATAATAATGTATTCATAATGTTACTGTGTGATTCATTTCTTCTCTTATCTAAGGTGCTTTGAATAAATCAGGGGTGATAGCGTTCCGGCACCACTGTGGCTGCGGGAAAAAAAAAAAAATCAGATTCGCGGATATTGCTCTGTCATTTCTCTAAATCTGAGATGTGCAGGTCAGGTCAGAGAGCAGCTTTAACGCTCAACGACTCAAACAAGTCACATTCTAGCCGATGAGCCAATCAGAAGTAGGGAAGGGGCGGGCCTTGTGTCTTTGTCAAATAGATTGATACAGGTTAAGGCAATGCTCCATGCGCGAAGGTGTTTTTAGCTCCCATACTGTACAATTGTCTCCTACTGGCAACTCAAACCGTAAGTCATGGCTATGTTTATGAAGCCAGGGGAAGACATTAAGGATTTCGATAAAGGCATATTTACAGGGCTCGCAAAATCGCTAGCCCGACATCCCGGAGCTATTGGGTTTTCCAGTCGGGCTACCAACATTATTTGACCGGCTGCCCGACGGGCTATCCTGAAGTAGAGGGCTCATGGGGTCCTTAAAACTCCTCAATTTAGTTGTATCAAATTTAAGGCCATAAAAAGTGGTAAATATTTTAAATAGTAAAAGAAGAGGATTAATTATTTTAAGAGGTTTTACAGTTGGGGACGGAAAGACGAGAATCGCGATAGAGCTGGATTAAACTTTAAGAGGCAATGATTTCATTGAATAAATATGCTCACTGCACGTTTCAAGGTCAAAACGCGGCACTGTTGTCTTTATATGAATGTATCTGAAGGGAACCGACTGTCCTCAGAAACGTGTCGTTGGCATTTTCATTTCATGACGGATAAAACAGTGTTAATGCTGCTTTGCTTTCAGCCATTCTTAGGGAAACCGTAATATTTCAGCGCTCCTAAAGCGCCCCCCTCGTGACATAGAATTAATTTGCACGTCCAAATTTTTAGCTGTTTTTGGTCAGATTATTGCAAATCTCGACCAATGTTTTTTATGCAAACACAGAGTTGTAAATGTGAAAGAAGTTAATGTGCTTTCTAAAAATCGAAACAATTAGGACATTGTTTTAAATAAATGTTATGCATTATATACTTGATTTATTCATTTTAATGGGATAAAGGCTGAAATGCCAATCTATAAGCTTTTTTTGTGAAAAACCTTTATCTGACTGAACTGAACCAACAAGTTATGTGTTAAAAGTGCGTCGCATACATAGTACCTCCACCCCACTCACCTCGGGGGCAAGGGAAAAAAAGTTCAGGCTCAGGAATTTTTTCCACTATCAGGCCTGATAAATGCAAAATGCAAAAATCGCTTCTTCGAGTCTTACTTGGGGTCAGAGGTCACTGTTGCATCACTAAAGACAAAGGACAGAGTCTTCATTGATTGAGCACAGCTTGATCCAGGAAATGGAGAATTAATTTGAAATAGCTCTAGTTCACTATAATGCAACATATATTGCTGAACTGCAAAATATATATATATATATATATATATATATATATATATATATATATATATATATATATATATATATATATATGTAATTCACTATGCACTTTAATCATTTTAATGATGTCACTAGGGTCTACACACAAATACATATACAGTACACACACACACACACACACACACACACACAATGGCTTTTAGTCCACAACATTTAATATTTTTTATTATTATTATTTACAAATATCACAATAGCGAAATGTGAATTTACTCAAGGTCTTTATAAATAAATGCCATTTTGGGCAAGTTGTCAAAATATAATGATCATGGTTAAACAAAGTATAAGTTCCAAACTCAGCACCAAAAATTGGTTAAAGACTCTGGATAGTGTCTCTTATTTTCCTTCTCTTTTACTTTTGTCTTTAGATACCTGGATAAGGTGAGTCTTATTTACACATATGTAGTATTACAATCAAACTGCTTCTAGTGGCACAGAGTAGCATCACATTCTTGTTGTGCTTTAAACTGCTTTAGGTTTCTGAACACACACAGAATGAATGAAGTTTAAACTCAACT
>NC_133366.1:6927466-6967086 GCF_049309525.1 Garra rufa | reverse complement strand
TCATTTACGAAAGCGCTTTAATCGTTAATGTAACTGCAATTTTGGTCAGAGCTGTAAAGACGTCGAAATATAGTGTTCTGGTACTGAAATATACAAAATCCCAATTCTCAAACCGCAGCTTATTTTATATGATTACACTGAAAATAAATTCTGAACTTACCCCAAAAATATGCAGCCGTTTAAATACCCAAAAATGGCGTCTGCGAATTTACTTTCGTTTCTAGTTACCTGTTCAAACGTCTTGTTTTCCTTTACCTGAACTCATATGAAAACAAAAGTAGTACTCCCTCTAATGGCACAGAGCCGTATTACATTTTCAGGGGAGTCTCAGGAAAGTTGTGTTGAACTGTTTTTTAGGCTACTTTTTGCACTCAGGTTTTTTTTTTTATATTGTTAAGGTTTGGCATTATTTAGGAAATTCACACTTAAGTATTAGTTTTACGAATTTGTACTTTACTCAAATGCAATATAGCCTGCTAACAGTAACCAAATAAAAACAGACAATTATGTATATATATATATATATATATATATATATATATATATATATATATATATATATTTGTTTGTGGAAAAAAAAACTAGAAATGCACCGATTGCAATTTTCTTGGCCGATTCCGATTTCCAAGTGTAACCTTCTGATACTGATATACATATAAGAAAAACCGGCTAATTCTGGTCCCTGGCCGGTCAATTGGTACATCTCTATTATTAACATTATAAGTAAACTTTAAGGAACATATCAAAATAATAACTAAATGACTTTAATCCTGCTTCCACTGAATTTCAGACAATTACTACCCGCTTCTTCAAGCATTCAAAATAAGGGAGCCATTTTCAACATATTTAAATAACTTTTGAGTCACTGTTCACTTTCAGTATTGTGATTGCCTTTGTGTAAAGGGTGCACAGGGATATAAAAAGGGATATTTGTCAATGAGCTCAGGAAATGTTGAGCAGCAAATCACATGGTCTTGAGTGGTTTTTATTTCTATAAAAAAGTAAAACAACAGTGGGGGCTGTGATAACATTCAACAAATCTATTTCTGACTACTTGTTTGCCATATCAGAGATCCTCCTATTTGCACTAATGAAAACAGTAGAGGCTCATCTTTTCTATAATGCTTTACAATACATATTGTTAAAGGCAGCTTTACAGTAATGCATAAAAAACAGTCATGAAGTTATTTGATCTCAGTGATTTTAATTATAAGTTACATTTCAAAGCAGCACTATAAAGCAGTGTCATGTGTCTTCATTAGAAGTAGGGCTTCCTCATTTATCCAGGATTTCTGACTGGGATATGTTGAAACTGTCGACACACCTGTTGATGTGATGCTGAACAGAACCGGTGTAGGTATTCATGTCCATTTTGTTTACTAATGACCAGTGGCCGGAACATTTTTGTATATTTCTGCTGTTTTTCAAAATAAACTTTATGCTTCAGCCCAACACAGTTTAAATCCCATGTGACTAGCACACTTCCCAACAACATGATAACAGTCTATAGTGTCTGTTTGACTGCATTCGACCACATGAGCATCCACACTATGAGAGCAATCCAATCGAATGCGTTTTTGCACGCTTAAAACTATGATTACAAACTGTTTATTACTCAGTACATCAGATGATACATTACAAAAACACACACCACCACTAGTAAGAAAAACAATGCAAGAAACAACACATTCCATCGCACCTTTGGTGAGTCTCTGTGTCTCTCTGGCAAAGATCTCTCCTCTTCAACCTGCTCAATTGTCACAGTAACTTTAGCTGGGACAATACGGAGCGGCCCGGAGCGCTTTTCTGGGATCACGAATGGAAAGAGCTCCATCCCTGCAGGCAGGTGAAAATAGGCAAAAGGGCTATTACAAGTAGCATCAGAAAAGATCACATTCCTCCACCATACTCCCTTCTTATCATAACAATCCCCTAGCGTCACACGCACTACTTGGGGATTCGTTTTCAGCTTGAATGTAGCTGAAATTTTCAGGAATCTGTATACATCTCCATCACGTCTGAGACCCCAGAAGCCATCTGCAGGGTTCAGCATTTGCACAATAGATCTTTCCTCTGATCCAAGACACACTCCAAGGCTCCAGTGGCGGCTGTTTCCCACCTCAATGTCCCACGTCTGACTGCCACTACTGTATCCCACGGTGCCCAGCACCAAATGATTGGTGTGCAGAGGAAGAGGGTTGTGCTCATCCTGCCTTTGGACACATGAGGTCACTGAGGTCAGGTCATTTGATATGAAAACGTCGGGTGGAGCTGCATTTGGATCCAGGATCACAGGGTCTGGAGAAATTAGAAGAAAATATCAGCTGTTAGTTGTTTAGAGGGGGTTGTTCATATATCATTCATCTAATTGACTTGATAATTTATTCCTAAAAACATGTCTATTTTTGTCTGTTGACTGTGTTTTATACATTATTTTGAGTTATTTTTTGGAATATGTGCAAATCAGTGCATATTTAAATTTCATATGTGACCCTGGACCACAAAACCAGTCTTAAGTCGCTGGGGTATATTTGTAGCAATAGCCAAAAATACATTGCATGGGTCAAAATTGTTGATTTTTCTTTTTGTCACGGTAAAACGATGGAGGTCTGGGTCCAAATGCAGGGAGAAAATGATTTTATTAAATAAACACAAATAACCCAACAAATAAACAAACCAAAAGCCAACACGGCAGACTAAACATAAACTCAACAAAACAAGAAACACGGTCAAAAGCCAGGAACAAGAATACAGAAACACAACCGAACATAAAGACAATGCAGACATGAAGCAGGAGTGAGAAGTAAGAGTTCTTATAGTCCAAATGATAATTGTGAACAGATGTGAGTGTAATCAGTGCAAATGACAAAACAGACGTGAAGAATCAGAGTGCAGTGCAAACAGCGACCTCAGGTGGCTGAGGGAAAACCCACAGCCCCGATCATGACAGTACCCCCTCTCTAGGGAACGGCTACCAGACGTTCCCAAAACAAAAATTCTGGAGGGAGGAGGAACGGTGGAAGGTGCATCAGGGGGAGGGATGGAGGGCCAGGCCCGTGCAGCGGAGGAACGTGAGCTGGCCTCGCCGCCAGTGGAATGTCCGCGGGCACCGCAGCCAGTGGAACGTGAGCTGGTCTCGCCGCCAGAGGAACGTGAGCTGGCCTCGCCACCAGTGGAACGTCCGCGGGCACCGCAGTCAGAGGAACGTGAGCTGGTCTCGCCGCCAGAGGAACGTGAGCTGGCCTCGCCACCAGTGGAATGTCCGCAGGCACCGCAGTCAGAGGAACGTGAACTGGACTCGCCGCCAGAGGAATGTCCGCGGGCACCGCCGCCAGAGGAACGCGAACTGGCCTCGTCGCCAGAGGAACGTCAGCGGTCTCCGCCGCGTCCGGAAAAGAGAGAGCGGTCACCGCCGCGTCCGGAAGAGAGAGAGCGGTCACCGCCGCGTCCGGAACAGAGAGAGCGGTCACCGCCGCGTCCGGAACAGAGAGAGCGGTCACCGCCGCGTCCGGAAAAGAGAGAGCGGTCACCGCCGCGTCCGGAACAGAGAGAGCGGTCACCGCCGCGTCCGGAACAGAGAGATCGGTCACCGCCGCGTCCGGAACAGAGAGAGCGGTCACCGCCGCGTCCGGAACAGAGAGCGCGGTCACCGCCGCGTCCGGAACAGAGAGCGCGGTCACCGCCGCGTCCGGAACAGAGAGAGCGGTCACCGCCGCGTCAGGAGCAGAGAGAGCGGTCACCGCCGCGTCAGGAGCAGAGAGAGCGGTCACCGCCGCGTCAGGAGCAGAGAGAGCGGTCACCGCCGCGTCAGGAGCAGAGAGAGCGGTCACCGCCGCGTCCGGAACAGAGAGCGCGATCACCGCCGCGTCCGGAACAGAGAGAGCGGTCACCGCCGCGTCAGGAGCAGAGAGAGCGGTCACCGCCGCGTCAGGAGCAGAGAGAGCGGTCACCGCCGCGTCCGGAGCAGAGAGAGCGGTCACCGCCGCGTCCGGAACAGAGAGAGCGGTCACCGCCGCGTCAGGAGCAGAGAGAGCGGTCACCGCCGCGTCAGAAACAGAGTGAGCGGTCACCGCCGCGTCCGGAACAGAGAGAGCGGTCACCGCCGCGTCCGGAACAGAGAGAGCGGTCACCGCCGCGTCAGGAGCAGAGAGAGCGGTCACCGCCGCGTCAGAAACAGAGTGAGCGGTCACCGCCGCGTCCGGAACAGAGAGAGCGGTCACCGCCGCGTCAGGAACAGAGTGAGCGGTCACCGCCGCGTCCGGAACAGAGAGAGCGGTCACCGCCGCGTCAGGAACAGAGTGAGCGGTCACCGCCGCGTCCGGAACAGAGAGAGCGGTCACCGCCGCGTCAGGAACAGAGAGAGCGGTCACCGCCGCGTCAGAAACAGAGTGAGCGGTCACCGCCGCGTCAGGAACAGAGAGAGCGGTCACCGCCGCGTCAGGAACAGAGAGAGCGGTCACCGCCGCGTCAGAAACAGAGAGAGCGGTCACCGCCGCGTCAGGAACAGAGAGAGCGGTCACCGCCGCGTCAGAAACAGAGAGAGCGGTCACCGCCGCGTCAGGAACAGAGAGAGCGGTCACCGCCGCGTCCGGAACAGAGAGAGCGGTCACCGCCGCGTCAGGAACAGAGAGAGCGGTCACCGCCGCGTCAGAAACAGAGTGAGCGGTCACCGCCGCGTCAGAAACAGAGTGAGCGGTCACCGCCGCGTCAGGAACAGAGAGAGCGGTCACCGCCGCGTCAGGAACAGAGAGAGCGGTCACCGCCGCGTCAGAAACAGAGTGAGCGGTCACCGCCGCGTCAGGAACAGAGAGAGCGGTCACCGCCGCGTCAGGAACAGAGAGAGCGGTCACCGCCGCGTCAGAAACAGAGAGAGCGGTCACCGCCGCGTCAGAAACAGAGAGAGCGGTCACCGCCGCGTCAGAAACAGAGAGAGCGGTCACCGCCGCGTCAGGAACAGAGAGAGCGGTCACCGCCGCGTCAGAAACAGAGTGAGCGGTCACCGCCGCGTCAGGAACAGCGATGGCGGTTGTCGCCACCTCCTCTGCAAAGCAGGGGCGCTTCCGCGCCGTCTCGGCACTGCGGGTGTCCATTGCCGCAAGGCAGGCGTAGATGAACTCGAACCGAGCTGCCGACGCCGCCTCAAAGGACATCCCCTCAGTGTCCGGAACTGAGCAGGTGGTTGCTGCCCCCTCAAAAAAAATTCTCCCCGCTGGACCCATCATGGATGTCTGCATTCTGTCACGGTAAAACGATGGAGGTCTGGGTCCAAATGCAGGGAGAAAATGATTTTATTAAATAAACACAAATAACCCAACAAATAAACAAACCAAAAGCCAACACGGCAGACTAAACATAAACTCAACAAAACAAGAAACACGGTCAAAAGCCAGGAACAAGAATACAGAAACACAACCGACCATAAAGACAATGCAGACATGAAGCAGGAGTGAGAAGTAAGAGTTCTTATAGTCCAAATGATAATTGTGAACAGATGTGAGTGTAATCAGTGCAAATGACAAAACAGACGTGAAGAATCAGAGTGCAGTGCAAACAGCGACCTCAGGTGGCTGAGGGAAAACCCACAGCCCCGATCATGACACTTTTATGCCAAAAATCATTAAGAAATTAAGTAAAGTTCAAGTTCCATGAAGATTTTTTGTAAAATTCCTACTGTAAACATATCAAAATGTAATTTTTGATTTGTAATATGCATTGTTAAGAACCTAATTTGGACAACTTTAAAGGTGATTTTCTCAGTCTTTTTGATTTTTTTGCATCCTCAGATTTCTGATTTCAAATAGATGTATCTCGGCCAAATATTGTCCTATCCTAACAAACCATACATCAATAGAAAGCTTATTTATTGAACTTTCATATGATGTATATATCTCAGTTTTGTAAAATTTAACCTTATGACTGGTTTTGTGGTCCAGGGTCACATATTTAAACATAACATTTGAGAACTTGCATGCATAAAAGTTGTCTTACTGTACTGTAGCAGATCCAGCCTCATTCACATACTCTAAAGAACAAAGACTTCTACTCACAGTAAGGGCAGATGTCCTTCATCTTCTCCCAGTTCTGAATCTGGAAGTGTCTTTTTAGCCCTAAACACACTTTTTAAATTATTATATTGTTTTATATATTTTCATATTTTCTTCTAGAAAACAGAAAATACCTGTTCATAATGCTGTTATAATTCTGTGGGAATGCACATTGAGACAGCTAGATTAGTGACTGCCATAAAATAACGAAACGCGTGAGTATGTTAAGTTTTGTTAGAACACCGCCCCAACCTGAAGGAAGCTGACGTCATCGTCCTTCATTCTCTCCTCCACTTCCCGCAGTCTGTCTGAGATCGAGCGCATTTTCCTCTTCATCTTCCCTCGTTTTTCTTTCTGTTCTTCATTTAGAGCCGCTATCCTGCTCTCCTCCTCCTTTTTGAGGAACTGCTGGAGTTTGTTAAACTCCTCTCTGATTTTTCTCTCTGTCCGCTGAGCTTGAGACTGTTTGAAATGTCATCAAACAGCACAAGGAAAGAATCATATGTCAAAAAAGAAAGTGTTAGGGCCAACAGATAAGTTTTGTAACTCTGATCAGTTTAAATAATTATGTGAGAGTAAACGATGACAATAATGGATGAACTTGGAATGCGTTTTCCCAAAGAACTTGTGAACATACACTGTAAAAAGTTTTCACCAGTTTCAACTTAAAAACTTAAGTTTAGCAGCTGCCTTAAAATATTAAGTTAAATCAACTTAAGTCCTTTCAACTCACAAGTTAAATCAACTCATTTTGATTGTAATTACGCTAAAATGACTTGTAGTTTTAAGCTGATTTAACTTAAAAACTTAAGGCAGCTGCTGAACTACAGTGCACAGTAAAAAGTTTTCACTAAGTTTAGCAGCTGCCTCAAGATTGTAAGTTAAATCAACCTAAGTCATTTAAACTCACAAGTTAAATCAACTCATTTTCATTGTAAGAAGTTAAAATGATTTGTATTTTTAAGCTGATTTAACTTAAAAACTTAAGGCAGCTGCTGAACTTAAGTTTTTAAGTTGAAACTGGTGAAAACGTTTAACAGTGTAGTTTTTGGCATTACTACTACTAGCCTGGCAATTGTAACAGAAGCTACTGTAAAAACACATTTAAAAACTGGTTAATATTGCAGCTAGCTGGGATGCCTTCTTTATGTTTACAGATGTGACACAATGACGCAGAAGCATGCTCGAATTGTCCACGAAAACCTACCTGTACCACTCAAATTAGAAAACATTATTATAAGCTAACCATTGTGAATCGGGCTAAAGTAAGGCGAAAGTTTTGAACGCTGGCTGTGTACTTGTTAAAAATGGATTTTGTATATTTTTAAGCAGCTTTAAGTAATACTGTGAAGTATATTTATGCATTTATTTATTTTTTTAACTCAGGGCTTGGTTTTTGCTATGAAATGCATTTTCAGCATTTATTTTTTTCCACTTTTATTAAAGATGTTTGTGCCATTCCAAATTATACCCAATCAACTGAATTTGCCACAGGTTAACTTTACTTGAAGTGTAGTAACATCTACAAGCAATATTAATGCTCCTGAGCTAAACTGTCCTAGATAAGGATGTGAATACGTATGCAGTGGAGTCAATATTTTTATTTGTAATACATTTGCAAAGATGTTAAAACCCTGGTTTTTGCTTTGCCATTATGGTACATGAGTGTAGACTGATGTGGGAAAAAAAGTCATTTAAAACAGTTTAACATAAGGCAGCAACATAAGAAAATGTGAAAAAAAATCAAAGGGGTATGAAAGCTTTCCTAAGGCACTGTAAATGTGCAATCCATTTTAAAAATCACTTTGCCAAAACCAATCCTTTTTGCTATTTTTAAACAATATAAAATAATATCGTGAATAATTTCAGTAATGTCAGTTACGAAACAATCAAAAAAAAAGTCATGCGGTTACAGTACAGATTCAGTACATAATCACATACCTGAACTGTCACATTTCTAAATGTGTAGCCAGTAAATTCAGCAGTTCAATATTGTTCGTATTCATATGTCATTAATTCTTGAAAAAGGTGCAGGTGTCTTTTAATTTTTTTTTTTTTTTTTTATAAGACCTTTTGAGTCACAAATACTAAGAAACCTGAATCAGTTGTAACTATGTAAAAATCCCATGTTAGACCATAGTTATCCAACCAAATTTTGCCCCAACTCACACACAACGAATTTCATATTGGGCAATTTTGTTACAATTTTAAGTGTTTGTTAGTTCCCAGAATGAATGTTGGCTTAAAGCCCTTCCTGCAATTTCAAGACAGTTCAATTGTTATATATGGTGGTGAACATCAACAAGACAGTTATTTACCATATTGAAGGACAAATCATTTTCCTTAATATCTCATTCCCTTGCAGTGGTGGACAAAGTACACAAATCAAGTACTTGAGTAAAAGTACAGATACGTATAATACAATATTACTCCAGTAAAAGTAAAAGTACTCCTTTTTCAATTTTACTCGAGTGAAAGTACAAAAGTACTACATTTTTTGTGTACTTAAGTACAAAAGACTGAACTATTTTGCAATTAATTTAATTTTATATTAGCATATATATATTTTTTATAATCCTATACTTCAGAGATTTAACAACCTCAGTGTCTTATGGTGGGGTAAGTTATAGTGCTGTAACAGTTTTTAAATTAAATGTGTGCCTTCCACTCCTCCCATGTTTTTCCTTTTCTCAATATGGCAGAAATGTTGTGTGATTCAAAAATGCATGGTCACATGAGAGTAAAAGTGTACAGTCGTCAAGATACAGGGAGAGGGTCAACCTACACCCACTGACTCAACTTACCCCACTCTCCCCTAATGCAAGAAATGATAACTCAACCCCTAATTCTAAGTGTCTCACAAACTCTTGACATTTTGTTATATTACATGTTCTTATAAAAAAACCATGTGTGTGATTATATACAATGTTAGGAATGCCAGTGTGTACAACATTTATTATTTGCTTTTGTAGATTTGAACGTGGACCTGAGAAGATCATCATCGCACAGCGCCCCCTGTTGTTCGAGGATATTAACGTTTTAGCAATTCTATCTTTTTCTTACAATGAAAGTTTGACATGTCATTTCCTCATACAGAGAGTCTGTAGTAAAGTTAGGCAGTGTTTTGTTTACACTCTGTCTCAAGTCAGAATTGTTCTCAGTAATCGGTTTCATTTTTCGGTTTCCAAATGTCGCTTGAGGATGAGCTGTCTTGTCCTGTGTGTACTGAACTCTTCAGTGATCCGGTGTTATTGGGCTGTGGTCACAGTTTCTGCCGTCAGTGCATTAATGATCACTGGACCTCCAGCAGGACCAGAACCTGTCCCGTCTGTCGCCAGGTGTCACCGCAGGAACCAGTGTCCAATCTGTGCTTGAGAAACACCTGTGAGTCTTACCTGAGAGAGAAAAAAAAGAAAAAGGAAGAACACGAGTGTCCGATACATAGAGAGAAAATCGCACTGTTCTGTCAAACAGATGAACAGACTATATGTGCAACGTGTATGGATTATGAGCACAGATGGCACAAGACACAGCCTTTGGAACAGGCTGTACGACAACGCAAGGTGAGAAAGTTTGGGTGTGTGTGACATTTTATATACATTTTATTATGCATCAACATAAAACAGGGTGCTTTTGTTATCTCGACAGGGGAAGCTGAAAATAGCTATTCGTCCTGCTGAGAATATGTTGTTGTCGTTACGGAATGGCGCAGCACAAGATGCTAAGATCTCTAAATACAATCAGGTTTTACAATGACTGATTTTGAAAACATCTCAGATTCCAATAAAGAACTAAATAAACAGGTTGCACCAGGGATATTGTGGGGTGTTGCGATAGGATATTTCTACAAGCTGTGTGTTAAAAACTCTGAAAAGCAAATATGACAAGTCACAAACAGTTTAGTAAATCAGACGATAGATTACAAAAACACACAGCACCAGAAATAAGAACACTACTAACAGGATCAATAAGACTCCAGGGGGAATTTATAAGCCAGGCTTATTTCAGTTAGTTTGACTTATTGTCACTTTATTTGGCTCAAAATACTGAAACAAGCCTGGCTTATTTGGTAAACTTGCTTTACAAAACACCCCCCAGGAATGATTTCTCCTGTTCAGCATGTTCAGTGTCTCCCTCGATAGAAATCACGTCTCTCTTCTTGACAATATATCCTTGAATAAGAATAATTTTTTATTAAATTCATACAATGAGAACTATGCAGTGTTTTTACATTCTGGCTATTCAAACGATAGGAATTGCAAATACTTTTAAATACACAAATGCACAATTTTTCTCACCACCCAAAGGTTATATACAGTAGTCTAAACCCCTTGGCTCTTTCACTAAGAAGGCGGGGCTTCGCGGCCATCATGAACGTTGCATTTTTCCCCATTCAAAACTACACGAGTGACATGTCTTGGGTAGTCTATAGTCTTTGCCTACAGTATGGCGAATGACGTCAAGTGGACCTTTCCAATATGGCGGACGCATCTACGTGCTTGGAGCGGTCCAATGCGGTATCTACGTAAATATATCTATGGTTCGAACCGCCGGCGCTCACACAACGCCACTTCTTCTGCCGTCTGTACCCACGTGTTTCCGTCGCAGTGCTGAGCATACGCAGTGACTCACCAGAGAGAGTTGTTTATATGAAGCGCCTCAGGCTCATTGAATCAACCCAAGTGTGCCGCACGACTCACGAAAAGTAAGGCCAAAAGTTTTCGATCGCCCCCCAGTGGCTGGCTGCAGTATAGGTCATAAACCCCGCCCTCTCCATGTAATCTAATGGGACGTGAGCCAAACTAAACAATCGAATTACACTTCAAATATACACACATACAATTTTATTTATCAGTATTATGGCATTTATATGAAACACTTGTGAATAATCCCTAAAAGCATCTTCAAACATTACACTAGAATAGGGGTCGGCAACAACCTTTTCGGCATGACGTGACATTTTTTATTTTTCTGGTTAAGCACTGTGCCAATAATGTCTTTTTACAGCACATAAACATTTTTTATATAAATTGTTTCAGAAGAATTTTTTTAAAATAAAATTATCAATTAAAGCAGTGCATTACTGTAGAACTGTGACTAAACTGCCAGCAAATCAGAATCCCTACATTTAGGCTAAATGCAAATGTGTATGAATGGCCTATTATATATAAATATTTATTGATCAAAAATGATAAATAATGATTTCATAGTTGGGTCTTAAAGTGACATCAGTCTCATACACCTGCTGCTGTCTGTCTCATTAATGAAACAAAAGACAAGAAGAAAATCACTCACTGCTCTTGACTGAATAACTAACTCTAATAAGAATCAATGTATTTAGTTCATACACTGAAGACTGTGGAGAGTTTTATTTTACTTTTTTTTTTTTGCGGTTTGCATCTTTGCTATTATCTTTAATTTAGATAAAGCCTATTGTGATTATTTTTTTAAATCTTTTAGCTAACGTACCAATGTTGTAAATATCTATCTATACCCTTAGTCTAGGCTGAATAATTGAGCGATATTTGCTCACCATAGACCTCTGTTGTGGCACTGACATGTGATTATTTATTTATTTATGAACGAACAAACGCTTTCAGATGGGTCATCTATGATTCAAGTACTTTTGCAGCTGTTTTGCTTTATTTTACGTTTTAGTTAGGGATCATACTGTGGTCATAATTAAAGCAAAGCAGCACAATAAAACAACACTACCCTGTCAAAAATAGCACCTAACTTAACATTTCAAAACATTCGACACTTAAACTGCAGGTGGATATGTTAAATGGATAAACCGAATTAACTAAATTAATTTCAAATAGTAGTTTGTTTTGTCTCAGTACTTAAGAATCAGAGTGACTTTTGACCATTTGGGTAATATAGATTAAATACAGATTAAACCGAAAGCTCTTCATATAGACAAGTGTCTATAATAGCACATTTATCATTAAAAGAAAAGTATTCTAGTAGGTTTTTAAATGCGTTTTTACACAAATATTACCATTACTACATGAAAATATAAACAGCCTTTTAGTAGCTACTGTTACGATTACCTGGCTACTACTGAATAATGCTAAAAGTGGTGATGAGTCACAAACAGTTTAGTAAATTAGGCGATGTAAAAAAACACACAGCACCAGGAATATTAACACTACTAACAGGATCAGGACTCTGTGTCTCTTTAGGAAAGAGCTATCCTCTTCAACTTGCCCAATTTTTAAAGTAACTTTAGCTGGGACAACACGAAGCGGGCCAGAGCGCTTTTCTGGGATCACATATGGAAAGAGCTCCATCCCTGTCGGCAGTTGAGAAGTCACTGCTAAAAGGCAATTACAATCAGCATCAAAATAGCTTACATTCCTCCACCATCCTCCCTTCTTGTCATGACAATCCTCTAGCTTCATTCGCACTACCCGGGGATGTTTCGTCATCACAAAGTTGATCTGAGTGTTTAGGAAACTATACATATCTCCATTGCGCCTGAGACCCCATAAGCAGGGGTTTGCAGGGTTCAACATTTGCACAATAGACTTTTCCACTGATCCAAAGCACACTCCAATGCTCCAGTGGCGACTGTTTCCCACCTCAATGTCCCACGTATGAACGCCACTACCGTATCCCACGCTCCCCAGCACCATACGGCTCCTGAGCAGAGGAAGAGGGTTGGGCTCGTTCTGCTGCTTAACGCACGAGGTCACAGAGGTCAGGTCATTTGACATGGAGACGTCTGATGAAGCTGTGTTTGGGTTCAGGATCACAGGGTCTGGAAAATATCAGTTTAAGTCAGTTTGAGAAAAGACTTAAAAAAAAAAAAACTACAGCCACAACCATTGTGTTATGCACAGTTCAAATTGTACATTTATAAAAGCTTGTAACACGCAAATCTGCCTTACTGTGATTAATCAACTGTGGGTTCTATAATTTCCCCCTTGAAATTGCTTGTTACTGTAAAGAAAAAAGGCATCTAGTACTCACAGTAAGGGCAGATCTCCTTCATCTTCTCCCAGACTTGGTACTTCAAGTTGCCCAGATGTTTTGAAACATCAATAAGAGCTTCTAGACTCTGATCTGAATCTAGAGGCGTGTATCTAGCTCTAAACACACACACAGACACACACACACACCTTAGAGTAATGAATTTCAGATTTTAAATGTATTATATATTTCTATATTATCTTCAAGAAAACAAACAAAATACCTGTTCATAATGTCATTATAATTCTGTGGGGATTCACATTGAGACAACAAGATTAGAGACTGTCAGAAAATAACAAAACGTAAGAGTATGTGAATTTTATTGCTCTCCCAACCTGAAGGAAGGTGACATCATCGTCCTTCATTCGCTCCTCCACTTCTTGGAGTCTGTCTGAGAGCAAGTCCATTTTCTTCTTCATCTGTACACTCTTTTCTTTCTCTTCTTCATTTAGAGCCGCTACCCTGCACTCCTCCTCCTTTTTGAGGAACTGCTGGAGTTTCTTAAACTCCTCCCTGATTCTCCTCTCTGTCTGCTGAGCTTGAGACTGTTTTGTTTTATACGTGACATCAAACGACACATAGAAAAAGAAATTATATTTCACGGAAGGATACTGTTTTATTTAATATGTCAAGTACGGAAAAACAGAAAGTGTTTTCAATGCAAATAATGGATTAACTAATTGGATAAGTAACAAAACTGTTGGATTCAGCCGATTCTCCTCTTTAATTGAATATATAAATTATTCAAAACGTTTACCCATACTGTTGAAAAGAAAACTAGAAATATATTTGAATCTAAAGTTTATAAGTTTAACAGCTGAGCCCAAGCCTCCCTTACTAATTCAAAAATGACACTTTAGAACTAATAACGGAGGTCAAAAGTACAATTGACGTTATCTGTATTAACAAACTGCATATTTGAACTATAAACAAGTACATTCTTGCTTGAAAACCCATTAAAAACTACATTCCATAGCACAAACACGTTGACATTTATAAAATGATACTGGATTTGGGCGTCCGCCATGACACTTGCTGTAATAAGTACCACAAGTGGTGTATGCATTTTTTTTTATGTATTTGTTTCTATAATATGTTTGCTATTTCAAACTGAAATGTTTCTGAGAAATATGAAATGACTTGCTGTAATTGATTCATTTGGTCTCTATTGAAATGTCTACTTAATATGTTTTCATAATTAATAGAAAAAATATGTGTGGAATGTGAAGAAATTGTCACCTGATTGTATTTAGAGATCTTGGCATCCTGTGCTGCACCATTCCGTAATGACAACAACATATTCTCAGTAGGACGAAGAGCTGCTTTCAGCTTCCCCTTCAGAGATAACAAAACAAGTAACCAAACCTGCTTTTCAGAAACGTAACTTAGAAACCTACTGGGTTTTAATGTGGTAATCAACAGTACGTTACATTTTATTTCAGAATTAAATACTTAGATTTAATACCTGCTGGAAATGAACATATTGAATCAGCCAACAGTTTTTTATTGGTGTGTTTGCTGGAATTAAATGCGTTTGAGTGGTTTTTAGCTAACCAAATTGGAAGGACCAGTTATGATAAACTAAAACCAGCTATAACCAGCCAATCTTTGCTGATTTAAGTTTTCTTTTCTCCTCCAGGAAGATAGTTATTTCGAAAACATTTAAGCTTATGTAACACTATAAAACCTATATGGGTTTTTTATAACTTTAAATGGTGTCATATACATCATTTAAATTATGAATAAGAATATTAATTATACAACATTAAAATAATACTATTATTCACTAAGAAATTAATACTAATATTACTAATAAAAACCTTTTTTTTTTTTTAAGACAGGCTCACCTTGCGTTGTCGTACAGCCTGGTGTAAAGGCTGTATTTTGTGCCATCTGTGCTCATAATCCTTACATGTTCCACATATAGCCTCTTCATCAGTTTGACAGAACAGTTCGATTTTCTCTCCATGTATCGGACAATCATGTCCTCCATATTCTTCTTTCTTTGTGTTTTTCTCTCTCTGGTAAGACTCACAGGTGTTTCTCAGGCTCAGATTGGACACCGGTTCCTGCGGTGACACCTGGCGACAGACGGGACAGGTTCTGGTCCTGCTGGAGGTCCAGTGATCATTAATGCACTGACGGCAGAAACTGTGACTACAACTCAATAACACCGGATCACTGAAGAGTTCAGTACACACAGGACAAGACAGCTCAGCTTCGAGCGCCATTTAGAGATTTTACTGAGAACAGCTCTGAATGGAGACGCAGGTTAAACAAAACCTCCTGATTTTACTACAGACTCTCTGTATGAGGAAATGACATGTCAAACTTCCATTGGAAGAAAAAAGGTCACAAAGAATCGAGGAATCACTAAAACATTAATATACTCGAACAACAGGGGGCGCTGTGCGCTGATGATCTTCTCTGATTCACATAAGCAAGCTAAGTGCATGGCTAAATTGACCCATCCTTTGTGTCTTGGCAACTGTACACTTTCACTCTCATGTGACCATGTATTGTGGGAACACATACTTTCTGCCAGATTGTGAAAAGGAGAAACACGTGGGAGGAGTGGAAGGCACCCATTTAATTGAAAAACTGTTTTTGGCTTGTCAAAATAAAATTTTAACATAACAGATGTTACATCAAAGCTTCCCACCTATGGTCCCTAATGGTCTGTTTGACATTGCAGAAAAGCTACCATGTATTTGACTCAAATGTTTATTCGTTTCAGTGACCTTTTTTCCTTCTTTCTAAATTAAGTTTTTGTTTAATTTTATTCAACAAACTCTCTGTATAGTCTGTTTTTGGGAAGGTTAAAACTTTGGTGTTTAACATATTGTTTTTAGAAATGCAAACCATAAAGACTGAACATTAATCTTGGTTTTATTTCGCTTAAGTTAGCTTTAAGAAAAGAAATATGTAAAATAATAATTAAAAAAAAGATAAGTACGTTTTTTAAAGAGGTAAATTAGGCTGTATTTAAAATTGCACACGGGTCTGAATCATAATTAGTCAGATGGTCAGTTTTCACCTAGACTTACTGTCACTTTATTTGGCTCAAAATACTGAAATAAGCCTGGCTTATTTGGTAAACTTGTTTTACTAAAAAACACCCCCCAGGAATGATTTCTTCTGTTCAGCATGTGTCTCCCTCGATAGAAATCACGTCTCTCTTCTTGACAATATATCCTTAAATAAGAATCATTTTTTTATTAAATTCATACATTGAGAACTATGCAGTGTTTTTACATTCTGGCTATTCAAATGATGGAAATTGCAAATACTTTTAAATACACAAATGCACAATTTTTCTCACCACCCAAAGGTTATATACAGCAGTCTTAAAGGATAACTGTTGCCAAAATGCAACCTCTGTCTCCTCTTCACCAGTAAGCTGGTGTGTGGTGGGCGTTCTGGCGAACTATGGCTGTCGTCGCATCATCCAGGTGGATGCTGCACACTGGTGGTGGATGAGGAGATACCACTGACACTGTAAAGCGCTTTGAGTGTCTAGAAAAGCGCTATATAAATGTAACAAATTATTATTATAAATGCAACCTGGGCTGTTTTTTTTTTTTTTTTTTATTACGACAAACGAGCCGTTTTTGAGATTGACCGTGATTTAGTTTTGTGGTCAGTGGCTGGTGAATGGTAGAACTAGGGGCATATTTTTGAGCGCATCAAAAATCGATATTTTCACAACCCTAAGAAGACTCGACACACCATGAAACTTTGCTTGAAGTATCGTCTGGGTCTCTACACATGAAGTCCAGCATTGAGAACATTGTTCGTGTACACAGAGTTTACTAAAAATAACGTTTTTGAACTACTCACTTTAACTGTTTGAGTCTCCGTCTTGCCAGTCAAGAGATATCGATCTCCGAATGTGAGATTCTTATATATTAATGTTTCTTATATGAGGCTCTTTTTACAACTAGAAGGTTAATATTGTTTTTCACTTGCGACAAAAAAACGAGTTAGCCGTGCATTTATATGGAAATATGCTTTAGGAGCTATCCATCTTTACTCTCCTCAGTATTAGATCTCATTCGGAGATGGACACCTCCTGACTGGCAAGACGAAACTCAAACAGTGAAAGTGAGTTGTTCAAAAACGTTCTTTTTAGTAAACTCATGTATTCACATACAATGTTCTCAATGCTGGAGTTCATGTGTAGAGACCCAGGCGATACTTCCAGCAAAGTTTCATGGTGTGTCGAGTCTTCTTAGTGTTGTGAAACTATCGATTTTGATGCGCTCAAAAATATGCCCCTAGTTCTACCATTCACCGGCCACTGACCACAAAACGAAATCACGGTCAATCTCAAAACGGCTTGTTTGTCGTAATTATGCTTTCGTTTACAGTAAAAAAAAAAAAAAAAACAGCCCAGGTTGCATTTTGGCAACAGTTATCCTTTATATCAGCAGCACCTTTATAAATTGGTGATTGCTTCTTATGTCGACCTTATAGCAGTTACAGTTCAAATTTGCTTTCATTTGTCTTGGCTGTCTCTCTTGAATGACAGAATCACCAATAAGGCTACGAAAACCCAACAACAGATCTCAAACCAGCCTCTGAATCTCTCCTGAAAGGACAAATTCCTCTCAAACTGTATACCAGCCAGGGTAGCTTTAGCTGGGACTGGAACGACACGCAGCGGGACGGACTGGTCTTCTGGCATCACAAATGGAAAGAGTTCCTTCCCTGCGGGCACTCCGGTAATCTTTGCAAAATGAGAATGAATCCCGGCATCAGAAAAGCTCAGCTTCCTCTGCCATCTACCCATCACATCATAATCATCCTCTAGTCTCACTTGTACTACTTCAGGATTCGTCTTTACACTGAACCTTGTCGGCATGCTCAGGAAGCTGTACATACATCCATCTCGTCTGAGACCCCAGAAGCCATTTTCAGGGCTCAAAGGCTGTGTGATAGGTTTTCCCTCTGATTTAAAGCACACTCCAAGGATCCAGTGGCGACTGTTTCCCACCTCAATTTGCCACGTGTGAGAGCCAATACCGTAACCCACGCTCCCCAACACCATACGGCTCCTGTTCAACGGAAAAGCGTTGGATTTGTCCTGCCGATGGAAACATGAGGTGACAGAGGTCAGGTCATCTGACACAGAAAAGTGTGGTGGAGTTGTGTGTGGATTCAGGACCACAGGATCTGCGGAGAGCAGGGAACAGTCACTTATGTTGATAAATGTAATAGTTCTTACAGCAAATGAACAAGCCTAGTACTCACAGTAAGGGCAGATGTCCATCATATTATCCCACACTTGGTACTTCAAGTTGCCCAGATGTTTGGAAACATCAATAAGAGTTTCTGAACTTAGTTCCTGATCTGGGGGTGTGTATTTAGCTCTGAACACATGCACACACACACACAGACTTCAGAATAAAGAACTTCTACACTAATAAACGACTGAATTTGTTCTTATAGAAAACATAAAAATACCTGTTCATAATGCTGTTATAATTCTGCAAGAATGCACAACGAGCGAGATTAGGGACGGTTTAATAAAACGTAACCAACAGTTTATGATGTATATGATGTTTCTGCTGTCCCAACCTGAAGAAAGGAGATGTCATCATCCTTCATTCGTTCCTCCGCCTCCCGTAGTCTGTCCGAGAGTGAACGTATTCTGGCCTTTGTTCTCTTCTCAATCTTTGCTCTCTTTTGTTTTTCATCTTCATTTAGAGCTGCTATCCTACGCTCCTCCTCCTTTTTAAGGAACTGATGGAGTTTCTTGAATTCCTCTTTGATTCTTCTCTCTGTCTGCTGAACTTGAGACTGGGGGAGATTCATGCATGTTTATTACATGTGTACCTGAATGAGGAGATTATCTTGTCTAATTATGATATACGTTTTCCCTACAAATTAGCTGGAAAAAATCCCATAGACTTACATGGACGGATTGTTTAAATGATACAAAGCAATTCCAATCTCCAAATGAAAAAAAAAAAAAAAAAATCAAAACAATTTGAACTCAATTAAGGCCAATTACAATAGAGGTGTGCTTAGAGATTTGGGGGCCCTAAGCAAGCAAAGCATTCCCGGGTGGCCCCCCTCGGCAAAAAAACACAATTCCATGGTTTGTGTGGTGCGTAAACACCACTACTGCACTCCACTGACAGATGTCAACCAATGACAGGGTCTGTTGGCGTTAATCACCATTTGTTGATCTCCATACTACATATCCATCTGACAGACTGCATTACCTTAACATCTTCAAATGTCAAGCTTTTAAAACTACTTACTTACTCAAACATACATCTTGATTTATTCTATATATGTGACCCTGGACCACAAAACCAGTCTTAAGTCGCTGGGGTATATTTGTAGCAATAGCCAAAAATACATTGTATGGGTCAAAATTATTGATTTTTCTTTTATGCCAAAAATCATTAGGAAATTAAGTAAAGATCATGTTCCATGAAGATTTTTTGTAAAATTCCTACTATAAATATATCAAAATGTAATTTTTGATTAGTAATATGCATTGTTAAGAACTTCATTTGGACAACTTTAAAGGTGATTTTCTCAGTATTTAGATTTTTTTGCACCCTCAGATTCCAGATTTTCAAATAGATGTATCTCGGCCAAATATTGTCCTATCCTAACAAACCATATATCAATAGAAAGCTTATTTATTGAGCTTTCATGTGATGTATACATTGCAGTTTTGTAAAATTTAACCTTATGACTGGTTTTGTGGTCCAGGGTCACATACTAAATGTGGAACTAATGAATCAAATATTTAATTAAATATTATTTGAAAGATAATACATAGGGAACATTTATGAAATTGTCACCTGATTGTAATTACAGATCTTGGCATCTTGTGCTGCAGCATTCTGTAATGACCACAATGTCTTCTCAGCTGGACGAAGAGCTCCTTTCAGTTTTTCCTTTACAGATAACCCCACAATTACTAATCAACACGTGTATTAATTTTATTTAGAAATTTTATTTGATTTAGCTTAACCTGGTTATTATACAGAATCTGAATTAAATTCGAATGTTTAGACTAAGATTTTTTGCAAGAACGCCAACAATAGCAAGAATAATGTTCGTTCTAAATTATTGGGAATGTTGTTTTAATAATGTCATTCTAATACAGTGAAATCTATAAAATGTCAAAGATACATTCTCACCTTGCGTTGTCTTACAGCCTGCTGTAGGGGTTGTGTACTGTGTTTTGCATGCTCATGTTTCTTACATTCTAAACATAAAACCTGTTCATCTCTTTGACAGAACAGCTCGATTTTCTCTCCATGTATCGGACACTCGTGTTCCTCGTCCCTCTCTTTTCTCGTGCTTTGCTCTCTCTGGTAAGACTCGCAGGTGTTTCTCAAGCACAGATTGGACACTGGTTCCTGCGGTGACACCTGGCGACAGACGGGACAGGTTCTGGTCTTGCTGGAGGTCCAGTGATCATTAATGCACTGACGGCAGAAACTGTGGCCACAGCCCAATAACACCGGATCACTGAAGAGTTCAGTACACACAGGACAAGACAGCTCATCCTCAAGCGACATTTGGAAAAAGTATGGAATGGAATGGAACCAAATAGAGAACAATTCTGACTTGAGACTTGGTAAAAACAAAACACTTCCTAATTTTAGTACATCCTCTTTGTATGAGGAAATCACAAAGCGTTAATATCCCCGAACAACAGGGGGCGCTGTGCGCTGATGATCTTCTCAGGTCCACATTCAAATCTGCAAAAACAAATAATAATAATAAATGTTGTACACACTGGCAACGTATTCGTAACATTGTATATAATCACACACACCGAGTTTTTAAGAACATGTAATATAACAAAATGTCAAGAGTTTGTGAGACACTTAGAATTAGGGGTAGAGTTATCATTTCTTGCATTAGGGGAGAGTGGGGTAAGTTGAGTCAGTGGGTGTAGGTTGACCCTCTCCCTGTATCTTGGCAACTGTACACTTTCACTCTCATGTGACCATGCATTTTTGAATCACACAACATTTCTGCCATACTGAGAAAAGGAAAAACATGGGAGGAGTGGAAGACGCGCATTTAATTTAAAAACTGTTTTTGGCTGATAAACAGATGTACATCTGTTACATCAAATCAAATTTATACAATAAGATTGTGCAACTTATAAAACCCAATCATTTAGCTAAATATTATCCTAAATTTGGTAAGCTAGATTTTTTTTTTTTTAAATGCCAGCTATGTAAGTAAGCCAGATTATGTGGGGTAAATTGAGCCAGCACTATAACTAACCCCACCATAAAGCACTGAAGTTAAGTAAAATCTCTGAAGTATAAACTATTTTAATGTGATATTATGCAACTGATTTAGTTTATCATATATGTGCATATTATATATTTTGTAAGGATGTCCAAGTGGACCAAATCCTTCTCAGAGAACCAGAAGATTTTTTTTTTTTTTCATTAATTTTAATTTCCACCTGTAGTCCCTAATGGTCTGTTCAACATTGCTACCATGCCAAGAATATTTTGACCAAAATATGTATTCGTTTCAGTGACATGTATTCCTTCATTCTAATTCTTCTAATTCTTATTTAATTTTACTCAACTCTTTGTTTAGTCTCTTTTTGGGAGCTTAAAAGTTTGGTGTTCCAAATGTTGTTTCAGAAATGCAAACAGTTGAAAATTCAAAAAAAAAAAATCTAACTTAATTTGATTGATTGGTTTTGTTTAAGGTAGCTTTAAGAAAATAAATATGTGAATTAATAATAATAAAAAATATTAGTTAGTTTTTAAAAGAGGTAAATTATGTTTTGAATTTCACATGGGTTTGAATCATAATTAATCAGATGGTCAGTTTTCACTTACAATAAGTACTATATCTCCCAACTTCAGGTTTTTTCTCACTTTGTGCCATTTCTGCCTTTCCTGCATCAATGGCAAGTACTCTCTTGTCCATCTCTTCCAGAAGAGGTCACAGATATAGTCTGGAATACGAGTCATTTTTAAGGAACAACCCAGGTGGCAAAGTTGGCTTTCCCTTCATCAATAAGAGATGGTTGGGTGTTAGAGGCTCGGGATCAGTGACATCACCAGATATGGTGGTAATAGGACGATCATTAACTATTGCCTCTACCTCACAGAGTGCTGTCTGTAGCCCTTCGTCATCCAAAGCTTGTTGTTTTAGAACGGAATACAGAGTCTTCTTGATGGTACGTACAAGCCTCTCCCACGCTCCCCCATGATGAGGCCCTGAGGGAGGATTAAAGCTACATTTGATTCCTTCATTCAGCATTACGTCTTTGATTTTACTGTAATTCAACTGTTCCAGGCAAACTCAAAGTTCTCGCTCTGCTCCTACATAGTTTGTTCCATTATCTGATTTAATTTCTTGAACTTGGCCTCTTCTACATATGAACCTTCTTATGGCCATAATACAGGAATCAGTCTCCAATGAATAGGCCACTTCCAGGTGGATAGCTCTACTCACTAAGCAGGTAAACAACACCCTGTATCTTTTTACCAAATTCCAGCCCCTTTTTACTTCAAGTGGACCAAAATAATCAGTACCTACGCATGTAAAAGGAGGTGAATCACAAGAAAGACGACTAAGAGGCAAATCTGGAGTGCATTTTCTGCACAATACAGCGAGATGTTCCGGGTGCCTTATTCACTGACCCAGTGCCTACGGTGCCGTGAAATATTTAAAGACTGCCCACCTGGGTATGTTGGCAATGGCAGAAGGGTCCTGCGTGGATTTTATTCCTTCAAAGATTTTGAGGGCTACTGCTCAGCTGATTGTTTTTTCAGTGATGGAGGTGAATTTCAGATGTTAATGATGATAATATTTTTGTTGTTGTTTTCTCTTGTTCTCATGTTTTATGTTTATAGTTTTAATTATTATATATATATGCATATGCAATAATATTTTGTTTTGTTCTTTGCAATAAAAAAAAGATCACTGTAATCAGTTTGGTTTTTTGGAGACACCATGCATAAAATGGGATGTAGACACTGAAAATATACTGTATGTAGTCAATTTAACTTAATACTACTTTATTGGCTTAAATATTCCACAGGCAGAATTGCCAAAGCAACAGAAAAATGTCCATAATTATACTAAATAGACAATAATCATGACAGAGGAAAGGTTAAAATAAGAAACATATATGTGCAGAGTAATGTTACAATATGCACAGTGAAATAAAGTGCAACAATGTTAATACCTTGTATATAATACTACACAAATATTACAGAATAAACTCTGTAATTCCATATAATTTTACCTCAGACCAAATACTCAAATCATGGATATGTGCTCTACAACATGTTAGTGTTTTTTCCCCTTCGCTTTTTTTTAATACTTTTACGTTTTATAAGAGTATTATGTTAAGAATGCGCATGCGTTTTAATGACGCATCACACACGACGCGAAAACGCCTAACGTCACCACGCTATGCAAATTTAACAGGCATACCATACGTCACACTCATAGACTGTACTGCGCATGCGCACATTGCGCAGAAGAAGCGCGCATCATTTGAAAATAACAGTCGAAGAGGAAAAGCGATCATAAACGAGTGATTAACGGTGTTCAAATTTGATTTCAAAGACGGCGAAAATGGCGAAATAGTAACATTTATCTGGTCTGTCTCCTAAACCAACAATCTTGGGTGAGTTGTTGAACTTGTTTGATTGTATCTGCTGATTAGCACAGCAGCTATGTGTCAAAAGCTATGAATCTGAATAGCTGATATTATAAATGATATTCATTCTTTGACAAGGATTTGTGTTTTGTGGGGTTGTGAGGGCCGGGCACTTTTGGACATTTTGGAGTCTTTAAGTACTTTGTCATCTGTTTGCCTATAGATTGCCTGTCTGACAGCTTTTGAAATGTGATTGGAAAGTAAACTGAGTGACCAACGGAGTGCATTTCACACATGGGAAGAAGTGGTGCATCTCAAGCCTTTCTTGGAAGAATATAGACTCAAATATAGTAGAACACATTTAAAAAAATGATTTTACTTGTTTCCCCAGCTCACAATAAGTTACAACAACACAAATCTTTTTTTGAACTTTTACTCAGCTGTCATTTGCACTTAATTTGATCACACTCTAGAACCTGATAAAAACAATTAAACATTTTAGGCGACTGATTATCTCAAAACATTTGAAGAAACAAACTCATCTATTTTTAATTAGGAGAGTTTAAAATATTTGTGATGAGTGTGGTGGGTCTGAGAACAGTGGGAGCCACCAAGCTTAGACCCACACTGTACATTTCAAAAAGAATAACATCATTTTCACCTTGATCTTTAATTTTTAAGGGTTGTAAATTTAATAACTAAAACAAATCTTAGTATATATTTACATATAAGTAGTTAAACAATATGTTCTACATGTAATCTTAAAGAGTTGCTGTCCATCCTCAAACTGAACACACAATGGTAACACTACAAAAACAACAACAGACACTTCTGATAATCCTGAGACTGAGCAGTGGATTTCTAGTGCCCAGCATGCTTTGCACATAGGGCTTGATCAGGAGCAGAAATGTGGAAATTAAGTGCTGTTTAATGTGTTTTTAGCAGAGGAAAAGGCTTCTTAAAGTGTGTTTTTCAAATTTATTTGACATCTAAGGGTTGTTGTTTATTTTGATTTTCGAGGTTACCATTATGGTGAAGTGTTGAACTTGTGGTTAGATATTTATCTGACCCTAAAGAACATATTTCAAGTCTTAAATATACAATTATTTACTGTAAATATTCAAAATCTAGCATCAATGTATACTATGGGTTTCTTCAGTGGCACACCATTTAGTTCAATAACTTTTGAAAAGAGGGTCACATCGCTCCAAAACAAGTTGCAAAATATTTAATTGACTCTAAATAACGTACTGTAAGTATTTGATGTACAATTATTTGCTCTAAATGTTCAATTTGTAACATTTTCTGGACTTACAGACATACTGAAGGTGAAACTTTGTTTATAATGGTTTCAAAGTACGTTTAAAGCAAATCATTCCTCTAAATGAATCTATAAATTAAAGAAGTTACTGTTTTCAGATATTACAGAATTAAAAAATGTGGATGATGTAATATTTTTCATGGAAGGAGTGTCAATGAAGAAACCTCTTCAATGATGATAGATATTGAACATCTGCACATCTGACCCTCTTTTCAAAAGTTATTGAACTAAATGGTGTGCCACTGAAGAAACCCATAGAATACATTGATGCTAGATTTTGAACATTTACAGTAAATTATTGTATATTTATTTAAGACTTGAAATATGTTCTTTAGGGTCAGATAAATATTTTATCATTTGTTTTGGAACAGTGTGACCATCCTTTGGAAAGCTTTTGAACTGAAAGTTGTCTCAATGCCTATTTCTGCAGGACTGTAGACATGAATTAATGCACATGAATTGTGTTATTGTGAGAGTTTAATGGTTAACAAAGAAGTCATACAACAGAAAAAAACATAACAGATAGTTTAGTTATTCTATCAACACCTGGAGAACACAGTTAACAATGTGAAATATTTATCGCACTTAAAACCAGAAAATAACAGAATAAAACAGAGTGAATAAAACAAGACATGGGCTGAAGTATGTTCTGTAGGGTCCAGACAAGATGTTCCAACTTGCTTGGAGCATTGTTAAAACCAACATGCCAACACAGTTCTTGTTCATTTTAAGGCAAATAAATGAATGAAAACAGCTGTAAACTTAAGCAATTAACTATGTTCAGGAGATTAAGTGATTTTTCCACTTGTCTATTGTTACCAAATTACAGTTTATGTTCATTATTTTTCATTTCCTAAACATCTTTTCAAACAGCATCACAATGCAATTTGTATTGTTGCCAAAGAACATCTATAGCATTAGAAGACACAATGTGAGTAATATTTGCTGGCCCATCTGTTAAAATGTAGTTGTCTGTTTGCACTTTGCACACAATAAAAAAAACAATAAGAACTTTTTAGACGGTCCCTATCTTGTTTCCAGCTCTATATTGGACATTCGCATGTAGAAAAATATGTGGTTCAAAAATATGAGGAGAAAAAACAAAGTTCTGTCCTAAAACATTACTTTGAGCATAACAGGAAAATGGTCTGGTTTATACAAAACTAGGAGATTTTTGTCAAGCTCATGTCTGCCAAATAATAAATATAATAAAAAAAATTTATTCAGATTAGTATTAAGATTACAAGTTGCTTTATTATTAGCAGTAAAAAAAAAACATGTGATAAGCGCTATACCATAGCCAAAAAAAGCAGTGGGTCAAAATGATTGATTTTTCTTTTATGTCAAAAATCATTGAGGATATTGTCACACCCAGTTGGACTCTTTGGGTTTCTCCATCTTGTGCCCATATTTGGTTGTTCTTGTTTCCTGTTCTTTATCAGTTAATCGCCTTCATATATTAAGTAAAGATCATGTTCCGTGAAGATATTTAGTAAATTTCCTACCATAAGTGTAAACTTCATTTTTTCATAAGTAAAATGCATTGCTAAGAACTTTATTTGGACAACTTTAAAGGTCAGGGGTTTTTTTGCACACTCAGATTCCAAATATTGTCCTATCCTAACAAACCATACATCAATGAAAAGCTTATTTGTTCAGTTAATATTCAATTATTTATTAAGCTAATTTAAATAAAAAATGTACAAATATTTAAAAATTTTAATAAAATATGTGATAATCTAAAATGTAATAAATGGTTCCAGACAGAATGACTGCTTAAAGCATACAGATACTGGAGGAGTTCTTCAGGAATAAATAAAGATGTGAGGTGTTAAAATCATCAGTGTGAATGGGTGTCCCTTATTCTGCCACACTGAAGGTGGCAATCCTATATTTACAGTTGCAAATAAGGTTTATAAATGAAATGACAACATGCTGATTTCTCTGCTAGGACCACCAAAACTATTTACACTGTGCAGGATATATCCGCTGGCAATGAGGCTGACATTGTTGTAATGCTATATGTTTTTCTCTTTATAGTGAAACGAAATGGCTTCAACCAAACACGCGATTCTTGATGCACTTTATGGCCTAATGCAGTCAGATTTAGAAGATTTCAGATGGAACCTGGAAAATTTGACAGAAGATGAGCCTATTCCTGTTGGAAAGCTGGAGAACGCTAATCGCAATAGGGTTGTGAATCTCATGGTGCAGCAGTACCATTTAAAGGCCGGGAGAATTGCAGTCAGCGTGCTACGCAAAATTAATCATAATGATCTGGCTGATAAGCTGCAGGAAAAACTTCCAAAAGGTTTTTTTTTTTTTTTTTTATCTATATCAATGATTTTTTTTTAAGCATTTTTTAATTTATCTCTGTTTGAATCAGTTCCAGAGGATGTTTCTGCTGGAGGCGGAGCTTCATCCGGTGCAGCTGCTGCAACTGTTTCAACTGTTTCAACTGCAGGAGTTACAGTGACCATAAACACTGCCAATGGAGGAACCGTAAAGGCCCCTGTTCTTAATGGTGGTGTGTTTAACGGCCCAGTGAACTTCAGCTAATACCAAAGACAATAGAACACCAAAGACATGTCACTCGTGTAGTTTTGAATGGGGAAAAATGCAACGGTCATCATGGCCGCGAAGCTCCGCCTTCTAAGTGAAAGAGCCAATCGTTGATTAGTAAAGTCAGCGCGTCACTGCATCTGCCGTTAGAAGTCCGGTTGCTATAGAAACAGTCAGCGTTCTAAGACGTGCGTTCAGTACTGCGCATGCGCACTGATTCATCTAGCCGGAAAAATAAGCGTTTTTTATACGCTATTGGAGCACAAGGAACTATATTTATGAGGCAGTTCTTGTTGGATTTCTTTGGAGATTTCAAATATGAAATTTAATCGTAAGTTTGGCGAACAGTTTTGGAGAATTTGATGTTTCCCCATTCAAACAGATAGGAGCTGCACTTGTATGCCTGAGAGGCGTTTCAAAGATGGCCGCCGAGTGACATGACTTGTCTTAAAAGGACTGCTAATACTCAAGGATCTATCTATCTAATAAGAATGATTTTAAGGGCTGGAGTGAAGCAAAATTAAATTGGAGTATGTACTGAAGTAACATTATGTTATGCATATTATGTTTACAGCACTGTCAGTTTGAGTCATAGTCTTTGGACTAAAATGCCATTTAATTTTAGTCATATTTTAGTCATCTGAATTGTTTTAGACTTAGTTTTAGTCGACTAAATCTGCAGTAGATCTAGTCGACCAAAATCGAATAGGTTTAGTTTGAATGTAATTAATTAAAGGGATAGTTCAAGCAAAAATGAAAATTTGATGTTTATCTGCTTACCCCCAATGCATCCAAGATGTAGGTGACTTTGTTTCCTCAGAAAAACACAAATGAAGATTTTTAATGAAAACCGGTGCAGTCTGCCAGCCTTATCATGGGTGTGGATGGGCACCAAACCTTTAAAAGTAAAAAAAAAACATGCACAGACAAATCCAAATTACACCCCGTGGCTCGTGATGATACATTGATGTCTTAAGACACGAAACGATCGTTTTTTGTGAGAAACTGAACAGTATTTATATAATTTTTTACCTTTGATACACAGCCACGTCCATCTGTCTTGAGCACGCATTCGGCATCAGTCACATTATATGAGCACGCGCTCTAACGTAGAATACGCAAACGCCGGAAGCGATCTGTCGCATGTATACGACACTCATTGTTTACACAGAGCACAGAGATTGTGGGCATAGCGGATATTCAAAATGGTAATTACTTGCGCGTATCCTGATTGTTTAAACCGACTTAAAGCTAAAAGATTACGTTTGTTTGTGCAAACTCATCCGGGACTTTTCACTGATTTCCTCTTCCGGCGTTTGCGTATTCTACGTTAGAGCGCTACACATGTGACGTGACTGATGCCAAACTTGTGCTCAAGACAGATGGACGTGGCTGTGTATCAAAGGTAAAAAATTATATAAATACTGTTCAGTTTCTCACAAAAAAACGATCGTTTCGTGTCTTAAGACATCAATGTATCGTCACGAGTCGCAGGGTGTAATTTGGATTTGTCTGTGCATGTTTTTGTTTACTTTTAAAGGTTTGGTGCCCATCCACGTCCATGATAAGGCTGGCAGACTGCACCGGTGTTGTGCCGAAAACTGTGACCAGGGGTCGCTGTTCAGCAAATATTGGCGCGGGAGCGCGCACACGGTGAATCAGACGCTGAAACGGAGTGATCATCGTCGCAGTGATGCTGCAAAATAAGTTTCATGTTTTAAAGAAATAACGACTATTGGACAAACTAGATATTGTGGCATCTAAATGCTTGCATAGAGAAGACATTAATCATTAATGCTGTGCTGTTGTTGTCTGTGTTACTACTATGAATGGTTTTGGTTTAAATAACATTCTCATTAATGGATAGGCTCATTTTTTATTCTTATTACTATTAAATTCAATTACCCAGTATAGTTTGTGCTTTACAAATGCATACCACTCTGAGATATTAGACGATATGCTATGAGTCACTGGATCTGGTCAACTACCGAAATATGTGATCTCTTTTTATTTCAAATAACACATTGTAATATTCAATAAAGTGACTCATGTGATGTGATCCTCTTTTTTATTTTAAAAAGCATATGGATCAGATATTGAGAAATCTGTACTGTAGATACAATAGGGTCACAGAATCTGACAGGTCAAATTCATAACTACCTCTATTTATTTTATAATTTTTTTATAAAGTAACTCATAATGTGTGACCATCTCCCCTTTCTGTTTTATAAAGCATATTAATTAGATATTGAGAAATCAGTAGATACAGTAGAGTCATAGTCTGTCAGGTCAAATTCATAGCTACCGGAATATGTGACTTTTATTTCATAATATCTGTGTTAATAATAAGCCATGTGACTTACACAAATTGTACTGTATGCCAGTGTATTATCACTGATACACAATAGAGTAAAATCAGTAGCATGCATTTAACCCTCCCAAATTATTCATCCTCTTAATTCTTTTAGACTCTTCTTAGTTCTGACAATTGTACAGTTCATCAAGATTAATTACATATATATCATTACAATATTTAGTATTGCTTTGATTTGGAGTGTGCATTTATTATATTATTATATATAAAGAAATTCAAACTTTAACTTTTAAAAACATCAACATCAACAATCCACTTAGTACTGTGCCATTAAATTTAAACCTCATTTTACTTGTTAAAAAACATGTATATACGATGGCAATTCATTCCATGTTTTCATTCTTCTATTACAGTCCGTTGCTTTGAATTAGTTTTCGAAACAGAAAGCAAAAAAGAAAATATCCTTTTAATGCATGACTGGTGTTAAATTTATGACTAGCACTAATATACAAAAGTTGACAGTACAATACACTTGGAACTCTTGATACAGAGATATGTCTTATAAAACACAACACAGAATCAATTACCCTATCCTTCACCAATAACCAACCTAGAGGCTTGTGCATTTTCATAATATTAACCCTTCTGTTGCAGTGCAAAATTAGTCATGCAGCTCTATTCTGGACTAATTTTTACTTTACTTAATGCATATTGTATCATTTTTGATAGACTTCTCAATATATGATCAATATGCATTATAAAACAGAAAGGGAAGATGGTCACTTTACTGAATATTATAGTCAGTTATAATGAAATTAAGAAGAGTCACATATTTCGGTACACTAAATAAAAAAAAATCATAATTAAATCTTAAAAATAAAGTGCAAAAACAATAATTTTACAGATATTGTCATTTAAAGCTTTTAAAGAAAAACATCTTTATTTTACAGATTTTTTTCTTGTTTCAATTAGGATATTTTACTTTTACTTTATGGTTTTTATTTGGCAGTTATAGCTGCCAGGTGTTTGACCGTTTTTTTACAGTGTAAAACCCTTATTTGACAGATTTTACCTAGATTATTACAATGAAAGCACTAAATGTTCTACAGAGAAACACTGTTATTTTACAAATCATTACAATAAAAAAACCTTCAATAAAGTGTCAAAGCATGCGCAAGGTAGAAAATGAACAGTTTTATTTAAAAGACAAAATACAATGAATTTGACCTGTCAGATTCTGTGACTGTACTGTATCTACTGATTTCTCAACATCTTATCAATATGCTTTATAAAACAGAAAGGGGAGATGGTCACACATTACATGAGTTACTTTATTAAAAAATTATAAAATAAATAGAGGTAGCTATGAATTTGACCTTCTCAATATCTCAATAGATTTCTCAATATCTGATCCATATGCTTTTTAAAATAAAAAAGAGGATCACATCACATGAGTCACTTTATTGAATATTACAATGTGTTATTTGAAATAAAAAGAGATCACATATTTCGGTAGTTGACCAGATCCAGTGACTCATACTATATCGTCTAATATCTCAGAGTGGTATGCATTTGTAAAGCACAAACTATACTGGGTAATTGAATTAAATAGTAATAAGAATAAAAAATGAGCCTATCCATTAATGAGAATGTTATTTAAACCAAAACCATTCATAGTAGTAACACAGACAACAACAGCACAGCACAGCATTAATGACTAATGTCTTCTTTATGCAAGCATTTAGATGCCACAATATCTAGTTTGTCCAGTGGTAGTTTTATCTTTAAAACATGAAGCTTATTTTGCAGCATCACTACGACGATGATCATTGCGTTTCAGCGTCTGATTCACCGTGTGCGCGCTCCCGCGCCAATATTTGCTGAACAGCGACCCCTGGTCACAGATTTCGGCACAACACCGGTTTTCATTAAAAATCTTCGTTTGTGTTTTTCTGAGGAAACAGAGTCACCTACATCTTGGATGCCCTGGGGGTAAGCAGATAAATATAAAATTTTCATTTTTGGGTGAACTATCCCTTTAAGATAATGTGGTGGAATCATGTGGAAACACTGTCCACGATTAAACCACGTTCAACCAAAGTGCTGTTTTTTTGAGTGCATGTTGAAATGAACAATAGCCCAAATGGCATTCATTTAACATGAATTGTTCAGGTAAAGTGAACAAAACTGAAACATCACTTTTTTGAGTGTAGAATGATGCTTGTTTTTCTGGCTTCAGTTCTGAAGACTGTACAGGAGGACACAAGACATGCTCCAGTGCCTGTGGAGCCACAGCTTAACCAGTCTGAGGGGAAACAAGGCCACATGACTCATTCTACCCAAGAGTTTAAGCGCAGAATTCTTCAAGATATGGGAGATGAAGCAAGTATCTCTGTTTCAGTTAGCTTTGTGACAACAGTACATTTAGGAGTAGTTAATCCTGTAGCATTATCATGGTATATACATTTGAGTGTGTTGAAAGCCTTAAAATTTTAAGTTAAATCAACTTAAGTCATTTCAACTCACAAGTTATATCAACTCATTTTTATTGTAATAAGTTAAAATGACTTGTGGTTTTAGGC
Organism: Garra rufa; assembly: GCF_049309525.1. Lineage (NCBI taxonomy): Eukaryota > Metazoa > Chordata > Actinopteri > Cypriniformes > Cyprinidae > Garra > Garra rufa. Next base: position 6,934,664 of record NC_133366.1, on the reverse strand, counting down.
TGAATTAACTTGAAATTTTAAGGCAGCTGCTGAACTTAGGTTTTTAAGTTGAATCTGGTGAATTTTTTTTACAGTGTGTATATAAACATCTTACAGCCTTTTTACTGGAGTCTGTTTATTTTGTCTGATTTGATACAGCATTAATTTTAAAGGGTTCTGTATTTGTTTTTTCAAACATATGGTTTATGTAATTTAACAATGATATACTCTTCTTATTTATTCATTTATATACATACATATGCTATATTACATTTGTCGCATGATAACAGAAACTACTGGGGAGTCTTAAGAGTTGGGACATACTGATTCTGTTATTCTGCATCATACTCTATGATAATTTGGCATATATTGTGTGTGTGTGTGTGTGTGTGTGTGTGTGTGTGTGTGTGTGTGTGTGTGTTTGCTTCCATAGATTTATGTACCAACGACGTCTCAGAGGAAGGGCCTAGCACTGCTAATCACCAACATACATTTTGACTGTAAAAAGCACAACAGGGATGGAGCAGAGAGAGATGAGGAGAACATAGAGTGGCTGCTGAAAGCTTTGGGTTATAATGTTGAGAAACACAGAAACCTCTCTGGAGATGTGCGTAAGACAAGATTGCCCCTTCGTGAAACCAATAGTGTCTATGTACAGCTAATAAATTTATAGTGTGGAACAAGTATAATTATGTTATACATTTGATATCATGCATTTCTTTGAAAATAGTTATTTTATTTATTCACAGGCAATAGATAAAGAAGTCAGAGACTTCTCTACACGTTCTGAACATCAAAACTCAGACAGCACCTTTGTGGTTATCATGTCTCATGGGAAAAGAATTAACAATAGAGATGCCATTTTAGGTGTCCATTATCCTGGAAACCCCAATGACCTCTACTTTGTTGACAAGACCTACTCCCATCTAAACTCACTGAACTGTCCTGCTCTGATTGATAAACCGAAGGTTATTCTTATTCAGGCTTGCAGAGGAGGTACGACATAACTAATGAAACTCAGTGGTTATGATATTGTTACTTCTCATTTTTATTTCTATATTTAATTTCTATTGTATACTCAGCATAATATTGTTAACCATATCTGTGTCACTCAGGTCTCCCTGGGGGAAAGGATGTTCAGGACCAAGTGGCTGAAGTGTCAGACGCCTGGGTGCACAAGGAGAAAGACTTTGTCTGCTTTATGTCCACCCTCCCTGGTGAGTCAATTTGCCCTTATGTGAATGTGTGGTAGAAATGGTTAAAGCAACTGAACATTGTTGTCCTTTTGTATAAAATGTTAGTTTATTGTTGATCCACACATTGGGGCAGGAGCTTACATAGCCAATACAAAAAACACTGTTCATATCAGCCAATGTTTCTGCAAAAATTAGCAAAGTTTCAAAAGTTGTTTCATGAAGTAGTTTATTGTATAACCTGCCAATGTCTTATCTCCACAGATACTGTAGCATACAGGAATACTAAAACTGGAAGCCACTTTATAAATTACATAGTGGAGGTTTTCTGTGAATGGGCTCATAAACATGACATTATGGAGTTATTCAGGAAGGTAAATTGGAAATGAAAGATAATTTAGACTGATTTGTCTTATTCGTCATCATCCCCCCCCCCTCCCCCCCCCCCCCCCCTTTAATGTCTTTTAAACATTGAAATGTTTTTTTATAGGTCATCTTAGCCATGGAGACATGCCCAGGAAGAACAGATAACAAACTCTTGCCTTGTCTAGAAAGAACATCAGTTGCACGGAAATTCTACCTGTTCCCTGGGCTTTGATCAGGTTAAATAGAAAATGAAAACCTGTGTTGTACTTGTAATCTTAAACATTTTATTAATTCACATATATACTGTATTCCTTCCATTGTCACTTTTATATATTGCTTTAACTTTTTCTGACTTAATCTCATTTTATTTTTGATGTTTTCTCACACTCTGTAAAAAAAATGTTGTTTCAACTTGATCAAAGTATTGTCGCTGCCTTAAAGTTTTAAGTTTACTCAACTCAAACATCAAAGTTTACACTTTCAAGTTGACTAAACTTAAAATCTTAAGGCAACAAAAACATTTACTTCTTTTAACTCAAACAACTTTTTGTACAGTAAAAATGTGAATATTACCAAATTAACCATAAAACGGATTGTCTCATCCAAATTAAAAAGTGAGAATGTGCAGTCATTTTTCTTCACTTGTTTTTGATAAGAACATTTATAAATCTTTGATATTTCAAAAAATGTATCATTAAAGCTTTTCTAATTGCTACCATGCCTTTGTCTTTTCCCTTGTGTTTTTCCCTCTGCATCTTGATTAGTAGAACAATTAAAAGTGGAAGGCACTGACTTGAATGAGACTCAATCTGATGTTGAGATTTAGCTGCCAAGTTCAACAAATCGGTCCTGTTGTTCCTAGTCAGAAGCCTTCATTTACTAATTACTTTTTTGCAAGTTGCAACCCTTTTGATTAATGTTTAGAACTTGACAAACACAGCTAAGTTGAGTCCTTAGATGCCATGCTCATTATTTATTTGATCTTGAAATAACAACAACACATTCTAACCCAAAAACTGACAGTCAAAGGAAAAGAAAGACATCGCGAAAGACATACAATTTTAACCGGTTAACTTTTTTTCTAACAGAATGGCCAATATACCTATGACAGAAATAAAACACAAAATGAGCAATTCTCGATTTCTCTCTAGAAATGATGATTTCTGTTCAACCGTCAGAATAACTTTAGCTGGGACAAAACGCAGGGGGACAGACTGATCTTCTGAAATCACAAAGGGAATCAGTTTCTTCTCCAATGGCACTCTAGCAAAGTGTGCAATAATTGACTCGCTCCTGGCATCAGAAAAGCTCACCTTCCTCCAGCGTTTCAGTTGCAGTGAGTCCTGAACCCACTCATGAGCATACTCCAGCGTTACTCTCACCACCTCTGGATCTACCATCATCTGAAGCCTAGATAATTCACTTGTCATCAATCTGTATGAGTCTCCATCACGTCTGAGACCCCAGAAGCCGTTTTCTGGGGTCAAAGACTGTGTAGTAGGTTTTCCCTCTGAGTCAAGACACACTCCAAGGCTCCAATGGTGATTGCTTCCCACCTCAACGTCCCATGTGTGAACACCATCAGCATATCCCACACTCCCCAACACCACACGGCTCCTGTGCAGACGAAGAGGGTTGGGCTCGTCTTTCTGATGAAAACATGAGGTCACAGAGGTCAGATCATCTGACAAAGAGATGTCTGGTGGAGCTACATTTGGGTTCAGGATCACAGGGTCTGAAAGGAACAGGGAAAAGTCATTGGTGCTCATATTAAACAGCTGTTCTTAAAGGAATTTACTAGTACTAGCCTAGTACTCACAGTAAGGGCAGATATCCTTCATCTTCTCCCAAGCTTGGTACTTCAAATTGCCCAGATGTTTGGGAACATCAATAAGAGTTTCTGAACTCAGCTCCTGATCTGGAAGTGTGTAGTCAGTCCTAAACAAACACACACATCACAGAATCAGCTTTGAAAACGAATGCTCATGAACATTCAAAAAGAAAAATGGAAATCAAAATACCTGTCCATAATTCCATGAAATTTCTGGGAAGGCAAGATACAGTAACATAAGTTCGATGAAATAATAACAATAAAATGTAACCAACACCCCATAAGAACATGTAACCGCATACTCAAATCATTTCGATTTTGTTACACTAATAGTACACATATACTACAACAAAAATATACAATGTGGGTGAATGAAGTATTTGCATATCTGACTCCTACGTGTCACTCATAAACCTCTAAATGAATGCCAGTTTATCTTTTTGTATCAGAGATAGCATGGCAGCAGCTGATACTATTTCCATGGCAAAAATCTGTTTCATTTGTTGCAATTAAAATTATTCAACACCCAAAGACTGCAGTGCTTTACAAATACAAGCTTTTCTGAAGATCCAGGACTTTATAAAAATTGCATCTCCAACAGTTTACTAGCATATTAAAAGTGCTAACGTCAATATATAAATGTAATGTTTTTGATGATAATGTTTTCTAAAGAAAAAATCATAATACAGCTATGTCACAATTATTCAACATTGCTGTTTTAAGTCACTTATTTTTATCATAGGGAACAAAATTATCTATTATGTCTTTAGAAACTCACTAAAAACAGCTTGGGGAGTTACACATACATTAATTTAGCTCATGCATGCACTGAAGTTGAGAAGCAAATATGGTTAACTCAGCAGAGCTCTCACAAAAGCTATAAAGAAGAAATAGATTTATTATATTAGAAAGTCTACATAAAGATTTCCAAGTCATCAAACGTTCCTAGAGACACAGCTGGTAGCCTTATTCATTACTTTAAAGTGTGTTGTAACTAGGGTTGCAAAATTTCCATTACATTTCTGGAAACTTTCTAAAAATCACAGAAAGATTCCAAAAAATCCTTTTTACTGGAAATATCCCACATTTTTTCAACCCTAGTTGTAACAGAACACATTTGAGGGTGTTGAACATAAAAAAGCACAATATCATAAAATGTTTGACCAAAGCAACGTAGAAAAACCTGCAATGTACAGACAAAGACTTGCAAGATGACTTGACGAAAGGAGGAACAACATTTTAATGCAGAGTATAAGATGAACATTAAGTATGGCCTTCATGTTGAGGCATCTTGTCAGAATATCACTCTTGAGCCATGCTAAAATTAGTTTGGATAGACTTGTGGAGTTCTGGAAGTGATGTGACCAAACTGGAACGTTTTTGGCTAGTGGTGTGTCTGGTGCAAAAAAACAAAAAAGCAAACCTTACTAAACAAAAGAACACCATCTCCTACGTCAAACATGGAGGTCCAGTCCTGTTATGGGGTTGTTTTACTGTAGCAGTAAGTGGAAATCATGACCGTATGAAGGATATTATGGATTCTTTGAAGTATCAGGCCATTTTGACAAGAATTGTGATGCCTTTGGTGCAAAGACTGAAGCTAATAATCAATGGACTTTCCTGCAGGACAATCATCCTAAAGAACAGATGCAAATCTACTTACGCTTGGTTCAGGGATCAGTCATAGAATGTTCTTGAGTGGCCTGTTCAGCCTCCAGATTTATTTGTCATTGAAAATATTTGGTTGAATTTGAAGAAAGCAGTGGCAATGTGAAAACCAAAGACTATCAGTGATCTGAAAGTTTTTTAGGTGAGGAATGGGCAGAGATTGCAGGAGAGAGGTGACAGGCGCTTCTAAGCACTTACAGGCAGCGTTTATGGGTGGTTTTAAAGAATAAAAGATTCTGCACCAAATTTTACTTTTGTGTGTTTTTCATTATTCATTGACTTACATTTTCCGAACTACTCAAAAATGTATTAAACTTCCTCTAATAGTGTACTGATGCCTTTGTTGAAATGGTTTGACAAAATTTTGTTCTTTGCATCAAAATGTCTTGCAATGGGGTTGCGATAATTTTAATTGCAACTGTATATATATATATACAAAACAGAATATGATGATTTTTGGCAGGATTTAGCACAGTGAACAGTGAACCAACCTGCAAGAGAGTTATGTCATCATCCTTAATTCCTTCTTCCAGTTCTTTGACTCTGTCAAGGAGAGACAGTATTCCTCCTTGTATTCTTCTTTTCATCTTTCCCATCTTTTCGTTCTCTTCTTCATTCAGAGCTGCTATCCTGCTCTCTTCCTCGTTTCTGAGGAACTCGTGGAGTTTCTCAAACTCCACTCTTATTTTTCTCTCTGTATTTTGAGCTTGAAACTAGGGGAATGTCATGGGTACGCACACACAAATATCACAAGACAAATAAAAAGAAAACATTTAAGCATACTGTCCACACAAAGGATAACAGTTATGACAGACCTAAAAACATATCTTCTTCCCAAATCTAGAAGCATTTTCATGTGATGATTTTTCCCCCATTTACTGTACGTCACCTTAATGTGGGCACATATCGGCCTATGTACTTTAATTTCAAGCAATAATGTAACATAGAAGACTTTCTCAATCAGTTTCCATTACGTCGATCCACAAGTTCTATAACAAGCGCCGCATAAGTCAGTATTAAATTCAATTATTTAGTGTTTATTCATTTATTTATTTAAGTCCAGACTTACTTGGTGAATTCATGTCACATTTTGTAAAAAAAAAAAAAAAAAAAAAAAACATTCAGCCTACTCATTCCTTCGTTGGGAGTGATCTGACAGACTAATAAAAATGTAAATTTGTTTAATTATATTCTTATAATAAACAGGAACCCCACCTGTATGTACCTGGAGATTTTGGGGTCCAGTGCCGTACCATTCTGTAATGAGACCAAAGACTTCTCAGCTGAATGAAGAGCTGCTTTCAGCTTCCCCTTTAAAGACAATGCATGTAATACAAACTCATTCTTTCGGTAAAGAAGTGGGCAGCCATACTGAAGCATTTATTAATGACATCTGCGCACCCGATCTCACCTTGCGTTGTCGCACGGCTTGTTGTAGTTTTTGTGTTTTGTGCCATCTATGTTCATGTTTCTTACACGTTGCACATATACCCTGTTCATCTGTTTGACAGAACAGCTCGATTTTCTCTCCGTGTATGTGACACGCAAGTTCTTCATCCCTTTCTTTCAGAATGTTTTTCTCACTCAGGTAAGACTCACAGGTGTTTCTCAAGCTTAAGTTGGACACCGGTTGCTGCAGTGACGCCTGTCGACAGACGGGACAGTTTCTGTAGCTGCTGGAAGTCCAGTAATCATTAATGCACTGACGGCAGAAACTGTGACCACAGCCCAATAACACCGGATCACGAAAGACATCGGTGCACACAGGACACGACAGATCAGCCTCAAGCGCCATTTTTAGAGCCAGCTGGAGATTTTGCTGAGACGTGATGCCAACAAAACACTTCCTAACTTTGGTACAACATCTAAGTATGAGGAAATGACATGTCAAACTTTCATTGGAAGAAAAAGATGGTAGGATAGAATTACTAAAACATGAATATACCCAAACAACAGGGGGCGCTGTGCGCTGATGATCTTCTCTGATTCGCATTTTAAATCTGCAAAAGTAAATAATAATAATAAAAAAATATTGTAGCTACATACTGGCAACGTATTAGGAACGTTGTATATTCATACATACTTTTTTTTACAATAAGAAAAAATAAAACACACACACACACACATATATATATATATATATATATATATATATATATAT
>NC_133366.1:6868306-6926966 GCF_049309525.1 Garra rufa | reverse complement strand
AGCCGACGTGTCTTTGTAGCCGCGTTCACGAATGAGCGTTGCGCGCACTGATGGAATTTGTGAGAAAACAACACATGAATGAGTTATCTGCATGAATGAGACTCGGTGAGCTGAAAACGCGCCCTGAGGCGACAGCTAGATTAATGAAACACCTTCCGAGAGACTTTATAGCCTCAAAATGTGCGTCATAAAACTAGGGATGGCATCTGCAATAAACTAAATATGTAGAGAACTACATATTAATTTCTAATCATTTAGATCTTGCTTTTTTTACATTCACCAAATCATTTATTATTTAGTATTTACAGTGAACATCTCCTCAAAAAAATTAAAGATACAACCAAAAAACGATTCTTCCCCAGCCGGCATTTCAACGTTGATTCACCGTTGAAACAACGTCAGGTACCATGGTTGGATCAACGGTGAAAAACCTTTCGGATTTGCAAAAAATTTCAACGTTGATATTCTGACGTCTTTTCAACGTGGAAATAGCAACGTTGATTCACCGTTGAAAACGCGACTTTGTTTCACCCTCTTACCTTTCGGGTTATGGTCATCTGTCTATGGAAGGCATTTTCTGCCAATTTTAAATAAATCAATTTAATTCTAAAAATGAAAATGAAAACCAGATTAACAATTTCATTATAAAAAGCTATACGCAAAATATGTGCCAAAATTGAAAACGAAATGAAATTATTTTCTTTTCATTTTTATTTTCACTGTGACAATGCATTTTCCCTGACAAATTGAAAAATAAAGTGCAGTTGGTGATTTGACATTTCATTTTCACTGCAATCTCGAGTCAAAGCTGCCAATCTTAAAATGAAAAGGTAAATGTGAAAAAGAAAATGCAAATCCAGGTTTTACAAAGCTTTTTATTAATGCTCATGCAATAATACTGACACAATTAAAATCGAAATGTAAAATTCATTTTTCGTTTTATTGTCTCTTTTATTTCACAGTTTTCATTTTCGTTTTCATTTTCAAAGTCAACTTGTATGCAAATCCCAGGGGGCGGGGCTTATTGTTAGAGCGACGTACAGAGGCCAATTCTCACCACAGTTAGGTAAAAAATATGATTCTGTATGTCAAAATAATGAGAAACGCTCTCATATTAATGACTTAATAGCTCATAATAAGGACTGACTTCTCTCCTATCAGTGAGAAACTGAATTACTTCTTCGCATGTGCCAAGCAGCGGAGCAGAAGGGAGCGGCACGCTAGCGACACCCGCTGGACAAAGTACTATTACTGAAGAAATACTGTATTTAGTTGCATTAATGTTTCTTACGAAAATTAACGAAGGTTTTACTACAAACAAACACAAATTTGACGTGCATTCATTTATTTATAATCCTCTAACTTAGGCTATTTATGTTTTGGATCACGATTCTGCATTAAAGTGTTGCTGCAGACAAACAAAAATAATTTGGTACAAATTAATAAAAGACTATATTATGGAAGCCCGTCTCATATACAGATAGCGTATCATTAATGCTATTTATGATTACAGAGTTTTGAAGAACGTGCTGTGTAATTTACACGGCTTTGTCCAGCGGGTGTCGCTAGCGTGCCGCTCCCTTCTGCTCCGCTGCTTGGCACATGCGAAGAAGTAATTCTGTAATTCTCCTATCCACTGATAGGAGAGAAGTCAGTCCTTATTATGAGCTATTACGTCATTAATATGAGAGCGTTTCTCATTATTTTGACATACAGAATCATATTTTTTACCTAACTGTGGTGAGAATTGGCCTCTGTACGTCGCTCTAACAATAAGCCCCGCCCCCTGGGATTTGCATACAAGTTGACTTTGAAAATGAAAACTGAAATAAAAGAGACAATAAAACGAAAAATGAATTTTACATTTCGATTTTAATTGTGTCAGTATTATTGCATGAGCATTAATAAAAAGCTTTGTAAAACCTGGATTTGCATTTTCTTTTTCACATTTACCTTTTCATTTTAAGACTGGCAGCTTTGACTCGAGATTGCAGTGAAAATGAAATGTCAAATCACCAACTGCACTTTATTTTTCAATCTGTCAGGGAAAATGCATTGTCACAGTGAAAATAAAAATGAAAAGAAAATCATTTCATTTCGTTTTCAATTTTGGCACATATTTTGCGTATAGCTTTTTATAATGAAATTGTTAATCTGGTTTTCATTTTCATTTTTAGAATTAAATTGATTTATTTAAAATTGGCAGAAAATGCCTTCCATATCTGTCGACGTTGAATCAACGGTGAAAAACCTTTCGGATTTGCAAAAAATTTCAACGTTGATATTATGACGTTGATTCACCGTTGAAATCGCGACTTTGTTTCAACGTCTTACATTCTTTTCAACAACGGTGAATACACAACTGTACGTTCAATTAGAACCAGTTTGCATTTAGATCAACACTGTACATACATATTAGTTAAAAATCAAATGATTAGAAGCATGGGTTGACTGTCAACTTCAATAAACTAACACATGATCAATATTATAAAACAAGTTTTATTTTGGAAACATACACTGTATAAATCAAAATAAAAACCTGTCAAAATCATTTTACAAAAACAATACAAATACATTAATTATGCTCACATATTATTGTAGCCCACGTTGTGATGAATACAAAGTAATCAGACTTTAGACATTATACATAACCAGTCAGAAGTTTTCTCACAGTAAAATTTACATTTTTAAAGTCTCTTCTGCTCACCAATTCAAAGTACAGAAAAAATGAATAAAATATATTTGTACTATTTAAAATGTTTTTTTTTTTATTTGAACATATTTGAAAATGTAATTTAATCATGTGATGTCAAAACAGAATTTTTATCATTACTCATGATCCAGTCACATTAACCTTCAGAAATCATTCTAATATTTTTATTCAATAATTCTTTTAGTTTTCTTTGATGAACTGAAAATTAAACGATTGATCTGATATAGAAATCTATTGTTATATTATGTCTTTATCCTCAATTTTGAGCAATGTAAAGCATCCTTGCTAAATAAAAGTTTTGAAAAGGATGTTTTTTTGTTTACAAATGCTTTCCATTTCAAGTATATGTTCATCTTTGGAGCTTACTTTTCATTAAAGAATCCTGAGAAGAAAAAAAGACAATCTACTGCTTATTGATAATAATGTTTTTTGAACAGCATATTAGAATGATTTCTATGAGATCATGTGACACTGGAGTAATGATGCTGAGAATTTAGCTTTGATCACAGGGAAAAATTACATTTTAAAATACTTCAAATGATATTAAATATTCTTTTAAATAATACTAATATTATTAAGCAGAAGGAATTTATTTAATAAAAAATATAAAAAAAAAACAACGTACTGTTCAAAAACTTTTGACTCGTAGTGTATTTTTTTCAGATACTGAAAATAAAAATAAAAATAAGACAAATGTCAGGATATGTTTAAATCCCTAGACCCCAGAAGGTTAAAGACTCAAAGTTTTTGTACAAAAGCATGCATATTTTGCACTTCACTTGCAAGAGAAACCTTTTTTGACTAAAACCACTTGATCTCTTATTTTGGTGGTTAACTAGTTGTGAAAACAGGTTTACAGATGTGTAACAGGTTTACATTTGTGCAGTGGAAATGGGTAAAAGCCTTTGAGAATGGAACCTGCAACAGACACCATGTCAGTGGTGAAGGGATATAAAAGCAGTCACATTAAAATTCTTTACGCAGGAAATACCTTAAATGAAATGTATTTATTATTTTAAGCCAAAATGTTTCTTCAAATTATGCTAAAAACAACAGCCTTGTGCATATAGCATGGTTGTGCTTCGGGTGATCCCTGAAAGAGTCCCAGCTCTGTGTCCTTTCTGATGCTGTCCCCTCGTCTCTCTCTCACTTTTGTGCTTTCTGTACTGTCCTGCATAAACAAAAAACACCAAAAATAAAGTTTCATAAAATACCAACCTTGATACCATTGAATATCTTAAGTTAACTGAAAACACTTGATACAAAACAGATCTTGTACAATATTTTTACTTTACAGTCCAATAACAGTGGAGTTGGAAACTAAGTGCACAACACTTCATTAAACACATTTTGATGTATTCAGATTAAAGTTTAAAACAACATGGCTTAAATCACAATTCTAACTAAACAGTGTATATAGTGAAACAAGTAAAATCATATTGAGTACATTTATATTAAATTAAATAAACCTATAACAAAAGATCAATGAATCTCCACCAGAAATGACAGTGCAAAGATGAACAATTACTTACCAAACTGCCAATAAACTGGACCCTTAATGACTCTACAAGGGGAAAGAATAAATGGTTTACTGAAATTTTTTTTAAAAGCCGTTTTTAGTTTTATACCATTCCTTTAAACAATCTTAATTCATTTAAATTATAAAGACATTTGCCGTTATATGATATACAGAAAAGACACAAAGTATGTAATCTTTGGTATTGTTATTATAGGATTAAAATGTAAACAGACCAGCAGTAATGCATGGCATTTATATCGAAAAATGTTAATGTCTAAAAGACAGACATTAACAGATACCAGCAACACACAACAGCAGATATATCTACGACCAGAAGAGCTAATATTGCTAGCGCGCTAAATGCGATTAGCATCTAACTTTTGCCGTCTGTAATCATAAAGCAGCACAAACACACACTCAAGTATTTAACTTCTGCAGGTTACATGTCCTTTACCAATTTGTTAACTCTTGTACTATTTTTGAAAGGTAATAATAAATACTTATTGTCTTACCTGATTTAGCCTGTGCTGTATGTTTTCAGAGACTCGCAGCTCACGTCTATTTCCTTTGTTTTCCGGTTTTTGTTCTCCGTTGGGATTTCACAATTCAAATACGCTCAAAATAAAAATATAACAGGAAAATGTAAGATAATTCGGGATCAACCGAGTAATTTCGGTGAGCAGCAGCTCTCGCACAGTCTATGCAGCTCACAGCCTCACAAGGAAATGCAGTAACGGTCAAACTTTTTTAAATTACGAAGGCCCGCGCACTGCGCGCAGTTTCACCTGTCAGTTTCCTGAATGACAGCCAGATGAACCAATCATGATCAAAGCAGTAAGGCAAAACAACCAATAGGAATTGTTTCAGCATGTGGTGAATACAAAATGTATTTGGCTTTATTGTTGGTGATAATAATTATATTTTAAGTAACATATACACTTTTATACATTTCTTTGTATGCTGAAGACATGATCTTATAAAAAAATATGTTGATTTATAAGTTAACCTTGTTAATTATTTGTATTAATAATATTATAATTTAAACACTTGCTTTTGAAGGTATATATAACCGTTTAGCATTTAAAGTTTTTTAAAGTTGATTTACCGTTAAAAAAACAACCGACCTTATTTCAACCAAATTTCAACGTTGAATTTCGGTCATGTGTTGACTAATCTTCAACCATTTAGCATTCAACGTCACATCAACGTTGTTTCACTGTTGAAACAACAACTGACCTTATTTCAACCAAATTTCAACGTTGAAGGTCGGTCATGTGCTGGCTGGGTCGTGAAAATGCATTTGATGATAAAATATCAGACCAAGTCAAAGATACAAAAAGTAGTTTGGTTTTACATGATAAAAGAGACATGCTACTGTTTGAAGTGAAAACAATGCATTTATGGACTGTTTTAATTCATTTAATTATATATCAATATAATTAATTACAATTAAGCTCTGATGTAAATTGAATGTCTATTCTTAAAATGTAGCGTGAATTTAAGTAAAGTGGGCCACTTTTTTTTATAAAACATGTATTTTAGATACCTAGATGTTTTCTTTACTTTTATTACTTTTGTTAACTTTAGAGTCAAGCTATAATTTTTTTTTAATGTAAATACAGTTAATATAGTGTTATTTGCAAGATATATACCAATAAACATACCCCAGACCAATTTATTTTCTGGTAAAGTGGGCCAATCCGTTATTTATCAATAATTATTCTGCATCTTAATTAAAAGCACGTGATTTATTAACACGTATGATAAAACGGACAAGTTAAACAAATCCAGCAATATATAACCTACTAGTTAAATACATATGTGTACATTCACATCTCAATTTATGTGTGAAATTCCAAACATTTAAAGAACATGTTGTGTTGACATTTCATTTGATGAAATCTGAAAATCAGAATATTCAGAAATCAGAATATTGGTAAAAAAAAACAAACAAAAAAAAACCTCTAAAACTCTACAATACATTAAAGACGTGACAATAACACAAGCAACAAAAAATAAGCTAAAAAATAATGAGGAACCTTAAAAATGCAACCATATGTAAACACTTTTAACCATTTTAACTGTTTATATATATATATATATATATATATGTGTGTGTGTGTGTGTGTGTGTGTGTGTGTGTGTATATATATATATACAATTTTTTTTAAAGCTTTATATTCTCCTCATTTGAGGTGTAGCCACACCCACCATGTGATATTGCATCAGCCAAAACTATTTAATCATTTAGAGAAATAATATCCCTTTAACTAACCCTTTGGGCACAGCACAATCAAGCTTAAACGGCCCACTTTATCTGAATTCACCCTATGTTTTACCTTGTCCTTTAAATACTTTAGTCAGCTTGAGAAGTATGCACATTTTATTTATTTTGAAAGAATTAAAGGAGCAGTTTAATGTCTATTCTTGTATTGTTCAACGTAATGTTGAAATAGGATTTTGAAAGTAATTCATGCAAAACTTTTTAGCGAGAGGGAGTAAGTGTAATCTAATCACACTAAAGATGTAACTAGTAGCCAGTAATTAATCATTTGTTTAAAGTAAGTTACCCAACTCTGGTACCATTTAGTAAATGACTGTGAGCACACTAAAAGTATGTCCAAATATGCAGTATTAATGAAAACAGCTGGACTTCACCATCCAAAGAGGCAGCTACATCTCATCAGTTAATTATTTATTATTTTGAAAAACAACCTTCTTTAATGATAGTACATACTTTGGAGAAAAGATAAGAAAAACTGGATGCAGCTTTCAAGAGCTCAAACATTTAAAGTGGGAGAAGGATCAAACTGCAGCAAATTATATTGTCCATTGATGTGGATGCTAATACAGTTATCGTTTTTGTTGTGAACAGGCCTTAAATGAGTATATGACGATAAATGAATGAAATTATGGGGGAATCCTTCATTATATGTGACCCTGGACCACAAAACCAGTCATAAGGTTAAATTTTACAAAACTTAGATGTATACATCATATGAAAGCTGAATAAGCTTTCTATTGATGTATGGTTTGTTAGGATAGGACAATATTTGGCCGAGATACATCTATTTGAAAATCTGGAATCTGAGGATGCAAAAAAATCAAAATACTGAGAAAATCACCTTTAAAGTTGTCCAAATTAAGTTCTTAACAATGCATATTACTAATCAAAAATTACATTTTGATATGTTTACAGTAGGAATTTTACAAAAAATCTTCATGGAACATGATCTTTACTTCATTTCCTAATGATTTTTGGCATAAAAAAAAATCAATAATTTTGACCCATACAATGTATTTTTGGCTATTGCTACAAACATACCCCAGCGACTTAAGACTGGTTTTGTGGTCCAGGGTCACATATATGTATGTTTAATTGTTGGGCGACCTTAAAATAGCATCTGGCCTGTAGCTGCAGCATGTAAAACATTTTTGACATCGTATCATCCTCCTTCATTCAGTTCAGAGTCGCAGCAGCATCCAGAGCTGAAGCATAGTGTAGTTAACAACTGAAACCGAACCGCCAGGGTTTATGCCGCTGCCACAAACAGACCAGAACTAAACCACATGCGGTCCGAGACTCCTAGAAGCCATTGGGCGGGTTCAGTGCTCGCCAGCGCTTTAGCAAACTGAAACTGTGCTGTATTTATGCAAGTCTTTGATGAACAGAGGAACATCTTGGCAGATCTGAGCGTCAGCACATGCGCATCAAATTCTATATAATCTAAAGCGTTATTACAGTATTACAGGAATATACTCAAACTGCACTTAAATCAATTATGAGAGGCGCTGACCGCTAACAAGTAGGCTCTCTACATAACCATAGCATCACAGCGGCAGATCACTGAGGTTCACACAAGAGCAAAGACACACCGACAGCTTGTGTCAGACATCTCCAGTGGGTTTCTCATCTGCTCATGAACTGTGAAAGGTTTTCACCAGATTCAACTTAAAAACCTAAGTTCAGCAGCTGCCTAAAGATTTTAAGTTAAATCAGCTTAAAACAGCTTAAAGTCATTTTAACTTAATACAATAAAAATTAGTTGATATAACTTGTGAGTTTGAATGACTTAAGTTGAGTTAAACACTTAAGGCAGCTGCTAAACTTATGCTTAACTTTTTACAGTGTGAACTTATTTTTACCGTTATATTGAACGTTTGTTGGGTGGGCGTCGCCGTGCCGTGGCCGTGTGATTGGCTCTCTTAATTGGAGCGCCGCGGTTTGGCTTGTGGTTTGGCGCCTTTTTTCCTCCCGTGTCTTAATGGCTTTAATTATCGAAAGAGCACTTTCTTTTGATGATTCTCTATGAATCAGACAGCCACATACAGATGGGATTTTACACTCCGAGATGTTTAATCACCATTTTGTCACCATAATTATCTATATATGTATAATGATCTGTAATTATAATACACTACCGTTCAAAGTTTAGGGGTTGATAAGATTAATTTGATATATAATATTCAAGGCTGCATTATGGTTCCTACGCTCTTAAAAATAATGGTGCTTTAAAAGGTTCTTCACAGCGATGCCATAGAATAATCATTTTTGGTTCCACAAAGAACCATTCTATGAACCATTTATGTTAAATATGGTCTCGAAATCTACTGAGAGGTTTGGAAATTTGAGTCTGGGAAAATGTGTATTGGATAAAAAAAAAAAAGTAACAATAATACTGTGAAAAATTATTACAATGGTGTTACAGTTTATATATAGAAGATAATATATTGCAATTTAAATATATATTTTGAAATGTAATTTATTACGAAAAAGCAAAGCTGAATTTCAGCTATCATATTAGTGAAAGTTAGTGTGGAAACTGCAACATTTTTAATTTAAGATTTTTTGATGAATAGAAAGTTGTAAAAAAACCAGTGTTTAATTGAAGCAGATATTTTTGGAGCATCATAAATGCCTTTACTGTCAATTTAATGTGTCCTTGCTTAATAAAAGCATTAATGTAAAAAATAAATAAATAAATTAACTTCTGATCTTATTGACCAGTTTCTATAATATAATATAATCAACCAAATCAATTATTTGTTTCTAAAGCATAGCAGTGTTTATTCACATTTCTAAACCTAATTGTGAACTCTAGTACTAGTAATTTTTGTCTTCGCAAGTTTAGTGAAAGTAATGAAAGCATTCAGACTTGTACATCTTCAAACACAATCCTGATTGAGATGGACGCTGATCTGATCAAGAGACTGGAAAAAAAGAGGAATGGAATTTGCCTGAGGAACATTCATAAGCTTCTGTGAGTCTGGGTGTGTTTGATATGAGATTGTGCACCTGGAAACCATCTGTTCACAGCAAGACCCTGATCTTCAGTAGATGGCATATATGATCTCAGTGATAAATTACCTTGATTTCCGCACGATCTGCTGAACTCACCTGAACACACATTTGTACAGCAGCTGTCTTTGTTGGGGTTAACATTTCACACGCAACGTGAGTTACGTAATCAGATTACTTTTTCAAGTGACTAGTAAAAGTAATGCATTACTTTTTAAATTTTAGTTCTTTTTTAACACAGGAACAATGGATTACTTTTAATGAAAGTAACAGTTACCTTTTTAATAAAGTAATGCAGTACTGTAATGCATACTTTTAAATTTTAGTTCTTTTTTTTCCTAGCCAATGTGACAAAAAGTAATGCAAAAGTAACAATGGATTACTTTCCATAAAAGTAACAGTTATTTTTTATAAAGTAATGCAGTACTGTAATGTATTACTTTTAAATTGTAGTTCTTTTTTTTACCTAGCCAATGTGACAAAAGTAATGCAAAGGTAAAAATGGATTACTTTCCATAAAAGTAACAGTTATTTTTTTATAAAGTAATGCAGTACTGTAATGCATTACTTTTAAATTTGATTTTTTTAACCCAGCCCAGATGACAAAAAGTAATGCAAAAGTAACGATGGATTACTTTCCATAAAAGTAACAGTTACTTTTTATAAAGTAATGCAGTACTGTAATGCATTACTTTTAACTTTTAGTTCTTTTTTGTTGTTTTTTACTTAGCCAACGTGACAAAAAGTAATGCAAAGGTAACAGTGGATTACTTTATTTAAAAAAGTAACTGTTACTTTTATAGAAAGTAATGCAGTACTGTAAAACATTACTTTTAAATTTTAGTTTTTAGTTTTTTTTAACCCAGCCCAGGTGACAAAAAGTAATGCTTAAGTAACAATGGATTACTTTCCATAAAAGTAACAGTTACTTTTTTTAATATAAAATAATGCATTCATTTAAAAGCCTTTTCCAACACTGGCAACTGTGTGAGTGAGTTTGACTTCTTAAGAAACACATTTTGAAAAGCGTACTGTAGTCTGTACCAGCTGTCTTTCTGTCTGTAAAGGTCTCTTGTTCTCATGTGTTCGTTCTGCAGCCAAACGCTAAAGACAAGCTTGGTTTTCCAAAGGTCATGTATTGCAGTTAAATATGGGGTGATTTTACAGAGCTGCACATGAGAGCAAACTCAACATTCAGGAAAGAAAGGAAAATTAAAAAGCTGTAATTATAGTCATTTGCTTTCTATTCTGACATTGATGTTTGGAGAAGAGGCCGTCTTTTACATGTTTATTTCAGATGCTGAACTGTTTCATATGATCTCTCTGTCCTCAGGGTGGCCACAGATCATAATTCAGACAACACCACAGCGATCCTGCGCGAATGGCTGATAAACGTCCAGAACTTCTATCATTATGTGGAGTGGAGACCTCAGGAGGAGCCCAGGTGAGGCTGACCTTAAACTACATATGAACCAGAAACTGAACTCATGTGTAAACTCAAACTAATTTGCACATTTTCTGTGATCTGCTCAGTGTCTGCTCTCTTTCTCTTCTGATGTTGGAAAACGTATTTTGTTTTAACTTTGTTAACTATCAATTTTACATTGATCTAAAACATTGATATTTGTTATTTGAACATTTTTATTAAACATAAAAAAATTCAAGGTAAAAAGTATGTATGTGTCTGTTTTTTTCAGTGTGAGATACTATTATAGTTTTGTTGTTGATGTTTTGAATTAGATTTAATTTTTAGTAATGGAATTTAGTTTTTTTTTTTTTTAATTTTCAGTAGTTTTTGGTCAAAGACGAAAAAGAGTTTAAGCATAAAAACACTGCTTGATATTGTTGTTTTTCCAAAAAAAAAAAAAAAAAAGTTTTCAGTTTAATTTAATTGAATTTATGTTTTTGTTTTTCTGAGCAAAAAAATTAATATCACACACCCCTTAAAAATGTCATTCTATGTAGCAATCTTGTCAAGTAAAATCAATGTATGACGTATCAAAAGGCCAATTACTTTCACCCCTAATACTTATTAGTTGTAATTCTACATTTTTAAAATTTGCCACTATCCAAGGTTTTGCATTTTTGTCTGTTTTTTTTTTTTTTTTTTTACATTTAAAACACAATAAAAATGAATATGCTCCCTTATTCTTTTATATATTTTAATGTGAACATGTTTGAATTTTTACATAAATTTTGACAATGTAACATTATTTCAACTAAATTGTGATATTTTATTCTCCAGAAACTTATTTGAAACCCTAAAAATACACACTTTACTGTCATTTAATTTTATGGACATAAAATTACTTTTGTAAATGGACATCTTTGATGTCTTTATTTTATTTATTTATTTTTATTTCAGTTTTAGGTATTTTATTAAATCAAGGTAAACTTAACGAAAGTGACAAATGTTGTCTTGGAAAATAGCTGAAATTTTCAGTGTTTCAGTGTTTTGTATTTTATTATATTACTAGAGAGTTGCACCACATGCTATTTTACCACCTTACTTTTCCATAAAAATGATTTTTTTTTAAATAAAAAATGAATTTTTTAAATATAGAAATTATAAACATTCACATTTTAGTGCATTTAAGTCATTTTATGTATCAATTTCATTTTAACATATACTTGAATGAATAAATAGTACAACAAATCAGTCCAGCACAGTGAAGGTGTGAAGTTTTCCCTCTATGTGTGTCTGAAATGTTTGTGGCTCATTCATTTGTCAGCGTCTATGAGGACGAGAGCGGGCCGAAACACTGGACATATCTGCGATACGAGCACGTGATGAAGCTCCGTCAGGCGGCTCTGGATATGGCCCGTGAGATGTGGGCCGACTACTTTCTGGTACGTCAAAGTTCAGTTTATGTCTGAGAGCAGTCTCTTAACCCATGACTGAAGTCAGCTACCATTATCCACGGCTGTAATGTTGACTGTGCGTGCAGATAATGTGACAGTAATGTGCAGTGTGACCTGAACTGACCCTGAAGGAGCACTTGGTTGTCTAAAGTTAGCAGTAATGTTTAGTATGTCGGTTATTTCTGTGTGTTTATTTCTGCTGCTCTGTTCTTCGATTTGCTGTCCAGCATTCGGCTCCGCTCTAGTTTAACTGCTTTGCATGTGTTTTATAATGTGTACCATCATAGGATTAAACATGCTGTCTGTGGAGCCGCTGGTGAGGAATCAAAACCACTGACATGTATAAAACTTAAACAGCTTTTCTGGAGAACCACATTGAGTTTGATCTTTGGAAATGGACATAAATTAAAGTCGTTTTTTTTTAGTCATCGTTTGATTCAAACTCCACTGAAAAAATAGTGTCGATTTTCTTGTAAAGTGTTCTCCAATAATAGTTTACTAAAAGCGTTAACTTTTGAAAAGTCTTTTTTTTTTTTACAGTTCGATTGATTCAGGAGCTAAAATCTAATTTCAAAATAATACAAATTTTATACATTTTACATTTTAAATGTACCTAATTGCAAACTGCAAATGTGTAATTACAAATATATTAAAATACATGATATACAAGTTCCAAAAGAATTGACTTTAAAATGTATTTAGGTTTACCATTAATGTTTGTCAGTACATACAGCTGTGCTTTAACTGTATTTTAAAGACAACATAAGTAATTATGAAATGACATAAAGATTTTAAACCTTACCATGACACTAGTTTTCAGAATTCTTTGATAAATAAAGGGTTAAAAAGAACAGCTTTTATTCAAAATAGAAATGTTTTCAAACAATGCAAGTCTTTACTATCACTTTTTATCAATTTAAGATCCTTGCTTAAAAGTATTAATTACATTTAAACAAAATAAGAAAAAAATGACCGACCCTTAGCTTTGAATGGAAGTGTGTATTGTTACAAATATTTCTATTTTGAATATGTGTATATATATATAATTTTTTTTTTTTTTTTTTTACTTTTTAATTCTAATTAATTTTTTTTTTTTTATTATTATTTTTAATAATAATAATCTCAAGATATGTGGAGTTGCACCTAATAAATAAATAAGGTTGCAAAAATGTGGAAAAACTTGCAGTACATTTCGGAAACATTTATGAAACTTTCCAGGACTTTTTGCAATCTTCCTGGGATTTTTGGAAAATTTCCTGGCAATTTTCCACCCCTTTGCTACTCTACAAATAAACATGACATACTGATGGCCATGCGTCTCTGTTTGCAGATGGTGGACTGTGATAATCTGCTGACTAACCAGGACGTGTTATGGAAGCTGATGCAGGAGAACAAGACGATCGCGGCACCGATGCTGGAGTCCAGAGCGGCGTATTCAAACTTCTGGTGCGGCATGACCTCTCAGGTGACAATCATGACTGTTTTACACAAAATTATAAGAGTTGTCATTAGATAAATGTCTTTTTACGTTTCTGAATTATTGCACTTACACATTAAGCAACAAATGGTTGGGTTTGTTACAGTTTGTCACTGCGAAGGTTTGCTCACAAACTGAATTGCAGCAAACAGCTCAAACGCCATGTGAAGGAACACACAGTGCCTTTATTACACTTTCATTTGAGCAGAATAAGGTCATGAAGATTGCTAAACTCCAGTGAGTTTACATGTTATGTGGTGTTCACAGGCCATCAGAACTTTTTTTTTTTTTTTTTTTTTTGAGAGCAGAGTGTTTGTGTGAATGGTTGGCATATCTGGAATATTAAGTGAAACAAAGTGAGGGTTGCCAGATTGGGGGAATATAAAAACATATAAAACAAAGGACAGAAAATGTGGCCTTTTAAAAGAAAAGCTATAATTGGGGGATTAAAGCTCTTGACATCTGGCAACCAGATATGTTTATTATATGTGACCCTGGAGCACAAAACCAGTCTTAAGTCGCTGGGGTATATTTGTAGCAATAGCCAAAAATACATTGTATGGGTCAAAATGACTGATTTTTCTTTTATGTCAAAAATCATTAGGAAATTAAGTAAAGATCATGTTCCATGAAGATTTTTTTGTAAAATTCCTACTGTAAACCTATCAAAATGTAATTTTTGATTAGTAATATGCATTGCTAAGAACTTAATTTGGACAACTTTAAAGGTGATTTTCTCAGTATTTTGATTTTTTGCACCCTTAGATTCCAGATTTTCAAATAGATGTATCTCGGCCAAATTTAGTCCTATCCTAACAAACCATACATCAATAGAAAACTTATTTATTGAGCTTTCATATGATGTATATATCTCAGTTTTATAAAATTTAACCTTATGACTGGTTTTGTGGTCCAGGGTCACATATACAGAAAATGTATTATTTTCCCCTACTTTTTGTTCACAATATATATATATATATATATATATATATATATATATAATATATATATATATATATTATGATTAACCTTTATAATTATAAATATTTTAGTTTTGCCTTTTTTGTCAACAATATTACATTTATATTAATGACAACGGCGTCATCTTGTCTTAAGTCCTGTTTTTTTGTATCATTATATTTATTGTTCTCCAGGGTTTATCAAAAAAAAAAATCTGATTGATTTCATCAATAATGATCATCTGTGCTGTTATTGTTGTAGTTATGGTTAAATTTAGTGTGTGTGTGTTTTTCTTTTTCTTTTTTTTGAAATGCATAATATTGGATTTTTGCCGACATGCCGATGATTTTCTCTATATTCTCTATTTGGCCAATAGCCGATACCGATATATTTCTTTTAGTTCGGAAACAACACCAAGTCTCGTGTGCGGGAAGTATAAGCGAATTATTTTTAATTTTGGTTAGTTTTTACTAAGAACATATTTGTTAGTATTAAATAAACAATAATGAAGTTATTTTATAATGACAGTAAACTAAAGCTTTTAAGAATAACTATAAATAAACTTTATTTGACCCTAGATTTTTATTACAATGCATATTTTTAAAGGCCGTTTTCTCAAAATGAGTTTTTTTCTCCTCCACTGAGCCATAAATCTCTACTTCAGTAGCACTTACACACACCAAACTTCACATTTGTATGCCTGTCTATATCCTGAAGGTTTTTGCAGAGGAATAGTTTATATCTAATTTTAAACTTCATCTGACTTCATCCAGTGTTTATATTTTTGTACTAGAAATGTATGCAAATTAGTGCATTTTTCATTAAAATAATAACTCACTTCCTTATTTAAACCTAACATTTTAGAAAACTTGTAATTTTTTAAATGCAATCAATCAACTGGGTAAATAAGTGTCTTGCCTTAATTAAAAAAACAAAACAAAAAAAACATAAATGCGAACACGCACATAAAAAAAATAAATAAATAAAATGTGCATGTGAGGATCTAAGGATCGTTCCCCTGGTTAACCCTGAGTGAGTGTGTGTTTTCAGGGTTATTATAAGCGTACGCCGGCCTACATGCCCATCCGCAGACAGGAGCGTAAGGGCTGCTTCGCCGTCCCCATGGTTCACTCCACCTTCCTGCTGGACCTGAGGAAACAGGCGTCCCGTGAGCTGGCCTTCTACCCGCCTCATCCCGACTACAGCTGGGCCTTCGACGACATTATCATCTTCGCCTTTTCCGCTCGGATGGCAGGTGCGTCTCAAATTGCGCGGATTATATTTGATTTTCACGTGCGGTGCGTTTGCTTGAATTTTACCATGGTTTTCCACAGAGGTTCAGATGTACATCTGCAACAGAGAGACTTATGGGTATTTCCCCGTGCCCCTGCGCGCCCATAATACCTTGCAGGACGAGGCGGACAGTTTTCTGCACTCGCTGCTGGAAGTCACGGGTGAGACACAGGACGAGTCGACATGACTTGACATGTTCAAGAGCGTGAGGAAATGTCCTTGATTGTTCTGTGTGTTTTGTCTCCAGTGCGCAATCCTCCATCAGAGCCGTCTGTTTATCTCTCTCTTCCTCCAAAACGGATGGATAAAATGGGCTTCGATGAGGTGAGGATGTCACACTATTTTACTTCATTGTGTTTTATATTGTAATATAATTGTGTACTACATTATTTTATGAAATGGTATAATATAAAATAGCGTAATATAGCAATTTAAAGTCAAGCCAAAATTTATTCAGACACCTTTCTCACATTATCAGTCTATTCGCTGCAGTTTAGAAAATGGTAATAAAATATGACGATCTCTGAGTTGAACTGACAGAACAAATTGATCTTGATAATGTTAGGTATGTAATTAACCAACAATTCTGACAACTGTTATTATGACAATATTTAAACAATTATCATTACTTTGTTGAGCAACTACCAGTCTGTGGTGTAAAAAGGTCGCCTTAGCAATGAAAAAAACAAAACAATGATTTTTCATTGTCCTGATTTTTATCAGTTTTACTGCTAGTCCACTGCAATTTTTGGGTATAATATGTCAGTTTACTTTATTTTGCTATCCTCACTTGCATAAATGAACTATTGTGTCCTGCATCCACTAGTAAAAAAACCAAACAAAACAAAACTAAAGCTATGGTGTCTGAATAATTTCTGGGTTTTCAAATATTATATTTTATTTATATATTACTTTGTTTTATTTTTCAATAGAATTGTAATCATTTTATATATATATTTTTTTGTATTTTTTGCTATATATTAATATTTTATTTTATATTGTTATATTATTTTATTTCTTTAATTTCATACATTACGTTTTTGAAATGGCATAAAACAGTGTAGTATTTAATTGTGTTATATTATTGTCGTATTACTTTATTTTAGATCATTGTAAGCTGTACTACAATACAATTGTTTTTATTTTAAATAAATTTTTTATTAAAATCATGTTATTTCTATATTATATACACTACCGTTCAAAAGGTTTGGGGTCAGTACATTTTTTTTTTAAAAGAAATTAATACTTTTATTCACTAAGGATGTTTTAAGTTAATAATTAAACGTTTATTAAAAGTTAATAATAAATATTTTTTTATAAATAATAAATAATTTTCATCGTTATAAAAAAATTATATTTTGAATAAACACTGTACTTTTTAAACTTGATAGTCCTGGGAAAAAAAATCACACGTTCCAAAAAATATTTGTCAGCACAACTGTTGATATTATCCAACATTAATAATTCTAATAATAAATCAGCATATTAGAATGATTTCTGAAGGATCATGTGACACTTAAGACTGCAGTAACAGCTGATAAAAATTCAGCTTTTCATCACAGGAATAAAATCTATTTTAAAGTATGTTAAAATAAAAAACATTATTTAATATTGTAAAAACATTTTGCAATATTACTGTTTTTTTCTGTATTTTTAATCAAATAAATGCAGCCTTGATGAGCAGAAGAGACTTCTTTAAAGACTATTACAAGTCTTACTGACCCCAAACTTTTGAACGGTAGTGTATATATTATTTACTTTGATATTATTTATTTATTATATTATTATTTTATTTTTTCATACATTCATCAGTCTTGTATATTAGATGTGACCCTGAACCATAAAACCAGTCTTAGGTAGCAGGGGTTTATTTGTAGCAATAGCCAAAAATACATTGTATGGGTCAAAATTATCAATTTTTCTTTTATGCCAAAAATCATTTGGATATTAAGTAGAGATCATGTTCCATGAAGATATTTTGTACATTTTCTACCATAAATATATCAAAACACAGTTTTTGATTAGTAATATGCATCACTAAGAACTTCATTTGGACGACTTTAAAGGTGATTTTCTCAATATTTCGAATTTTTTTTTTTTTTTTCTTGCACCCTCAGATTCCAGATCTCAACCAAATCGTGTACAAACCTAACAAACCGTACATCAATGGAAAGCTTATTTAGCTTTTTTCACGTGATGTATAAATCTCAATTTTAAAAACAATTGACCCGTATGACTGGTTTTGTGGTCCAGGGTCATATGTTTATCAGGTTTATATATTACATATTGACTTTGATATTATATCATAAAGTTGTATAATATATTATGATTGTACATATTCATCAGTCGTATGTTCTGTATGTTAAGGTGTTTATGATAAACCTGCTGAGGCGTTCGGACCGCAGAGAGCGCATGCTGAGGACTCTGTACGAACAAGAGATCGCCTGCAAGATCATCACAGCTGTAGATGGCAAGTATGTCTCAAACACACAAACTCATCACATTCACACACAAATATGAGCTTCCCATAATCCTGGCTCTGATTATGACCGTAATTCTGCATACAGACCATCTGACATGAGCGTGTGTGTGTGTGTGTGTGTGTGTGTGTGTGTGTGTGTGTGTGTGTGTGTGTGTGTGTGTTTCAGGGCGATGAACGTCAGTCAGGTCGAGGCGCTGGGGATCCAGATGCTGCCCGGATACAGCGACCCGTATCACGGACGACCGCTCACTAAAGGAGAGCTGGGCTGCTTCCTGTCGCACTACAACATCTGGACAGAGGTGAGAGAGAGAGAGAGAGAGAGAGCAGCGGGTGTCATGATGATAACACTTCTTTAGCTAAATAAACTGTTTTCACTAATGTTAAAGGAGAAAAACTCAAAACAAATGCTTTTGTCCTCTGATAAAAGAATACAAAACATACAAAACAGGAAAGTGCTTGAAGCTGAATTGGATTCAAGTTAATCCATTTAAAAAAAGAACCTTATTTATTTTTAGAAAATGTCAAATATATTTTACTTTTTTTTTTTTTTAAATAAAAGAGTACACATTTTTGAGTACATTTAAATGTTATGCCAATTTGTTCACTTAATTATATTATCAATACTGCAAAGTAGCATTTTTAAAAAATATATTTAAAATTATTAAACACTGCTTTTCTTAGATTTTTTTTTTTGTGTGTCTTGTTTCCAGCGAAAATATCTCAAAATTCTTAAATCAAGGAGGGTTTTGTAGACAAGTAAATACTGTCTTGTTTTCAGAAAAAACAAGTCAAAATGAAGTGAGTTTTTTGCTTAAAACAAGCAAAAGAATTTCAAACAGAATTCAAGATTATTTTTCTTGAGCCATTGGCAGATAATTTTGTTAGTTTGAAGCAAAAAGCAAAAACGCACTTAATTTACACTTTTATTCTGAAAACAAGACAATTTTTACTTTTTTTTTTTTTACTAAGAAATTGTATATATTTTGGCTGGAAACGAGACAAAAAAATCTAAGCAAGAAAAGCATGTTTTTGCAGTCTAATAAAATAATGAAAAAAAAAACTATTTTATAATGTTAACTTATGGAAATCTGTTTACTCAATATGTGAGACTTTACAAGAAAATATTTTAGTATTTTTTTAATTAAAAAAAATACAAAAAAGTGTTTTATAGAAAATGTTTTAAAATATACTATACGATAATCATTTTTATAATATCCTACATTGTGACGATGTGTTTACCCTGTTATGTGACTACTTTTAGAAGAATATATATATAATTTTATTTTATTTATTTATTTATTTTTACAGTACCTACTATTTATAATGGGTTTATTTTTTCTTTTATAATGTATTCAGAGGTGGACAGTAGTGAAGTATTTTTGCTTAAGTAAATTTCAAAAGTATCTGTACTTTATCAAGAGTGTTTTTATTTGGAAAATTTACATCACTACATTTTTATGTTTTTTTACCTTGAACACTTAAGAACATTAAACATTTATTTTCTTTTACTCAAGTAAATCTTTAAATTACTTTTTCTTAAGTAAAAGTAAGAAGGTGCTAGATTTTTAATATAATTAAGTATTAAATGATTTTTAATACGAAACCTAGTGCAGTAAAAAGTTACACTTTAAAATGAAATAACGAAGACTCTGAAGTACAGACACTTGAAAAGTACTTTTAAAGCAGAGTAAAAATACTTCACTGCTGTCCGCCTCTGATTGTAACATTTGTATGGAATCTAAATGATGAAAATGTCTTAGTTTTTTGTGTATGAGTGCATGACTGTTCTGTGTGTGTCTGTGTGTTAGATGAATGAAGTCGTGACGTATTATTATTGATTATTGATTATTGACGTATAGATTGTGGATCGGGGGCTGAAGTCGTCTCTGGTGATCGAGGACGATCTGCGCTTTGAGATTTTCTTTAAGCGTCGCCTGCAGAATCTGATGGATGAGATCGAATCTCAGCAGCTGGACTGGGACTTGATGTGAGTGAAGGAGTCTGTATGTGAATAGTGCCCTCTGCTGGACAGCTGAAACCAGCTGTTTGTGTCTGTCTCTCAGTTATATCGGCCGGAAGAGGATGCAGGTGGACCGACCGGAGAAATCCGTGCCCAGGATCCACAACCTGGTGGAGGCGGATTATTCGTACTGGACGCTGGGATACGCCATCTCCCTACGCGGCGCTCAGAAGCTGCTGCGGGCCGAACCGCTCAAAAAGCTGCTGCCAGTGGACGAGTTTCTGCCTGTCATGTACAACAAACACCCCATGTGAGAAACTGATCTCCCCATATAGCCGGATCATTATTCCTAGTGCTCTGTCTATACTTCCATATATTGTTTGTTCACACTGCAAAAATGCTTTTCTCACTTAGATTTTTTTTTGTCTTGTTTCCAGCCTATATATCTAAATATTCTTAAATCAAGAAGGATTTTCTAGACAAGTAAACATTATTTTCTTGTTTTCAAAAAAAAATTAAAAAGTCAAAATTAATTGCCAATGAGGTAGGAAATATTTCAAACAGAAAACAAGAGATTTTATTTTTTTTCTTACCCCTCTGGCAGATTATTTTGCTTGTTTCAGGAAAAAACACACTTTGTTTTGACTTGTTTTTTCTAAAAACAAGACCATTTTTACTCGTCTAGAAAATCCTTATTGATTTTTTATTTTTTATTTTTTGATATTTTGGCTGGAAACAAGACAAAAAATCTAAGTAAGAAAAGCATTTTTGTAGTGTATTCATTTGATCAATTGTTTTATCCTTCTGATCAGATACCAACATATTTTATTTTCTGCTGTTGAGCAAATAAGCAAAGAATAATGATTAAAAAATTCCCATATGACCCTTCAAAGAAATCTACTTAAATCCCAAAAATCACATCACAAACCTAAAGCGTAGTTTTTATAATTCTTAATAAGTTAATGATAATAACAGAAATAAAATGTGATTGTAATGGGATTATAAATAATAAAAATAATACATATTTGGTTGACATTTTTTTTTTGGTGATGATGATGATGATGATGATGATGATCATAGTAATTATAATTTAACAAAAGATTATTATAGATAATAATATATTTAGTTAAAAAATATTTAGTTTTTTTATTATAATGATGAGGATAATAATACCAATGAAGAGTATAAATGGTAACAATAATAATAATAATTCATTCATTCATATTAATAATATTAATTGTTTAAGGAAGAAACAATTATTTAATTGAATATGTTTATATGATAGATATGTACAGTTAAGGTCAAAAGTTTTCAAAATCTGCAAAATGTTAATTCTTTTATAAGAGAGAACATACAAAAATGTATGTTATTGTTTATTTAGTACTGACCTGAATAAGATATTTCACATACAAGACATTTACAAATAGTCCACAAGAGAAAATAATTGAATTTATAAAAATGACCCTGTTCAAAAGTTTGCATCCCCTTAATTCGTAATACTGTGTTGTTACCTGAATGAATTTCTTTTTTTCTTTTTCTTTTGTTTAGTAATAGTTGCATATGAGTTTGAAACCTTTCCAACAATGATTGATTTTGATGATTGTATGATTTTGAGATCCATCTTTTCACGCTGAGGACAATTTGAGGGACTCATATGCAACTATTACAGAAGGTTCAAACACTCACTGATGCTCCAGAAGGAAAAACCATGCATTAAAGTCCCCCTGAAATCAAAATTAAAGTTTTTTGGCTTTTAGTATGAATATATTAGCCTTAAGGTTATCTATAAGCTAGTGTGCTGCAAAACAAAGACAAAATTCGCGTTTACAAGATATGGGCATTCAAAACTTACAGTCTCGTCACTTCCGCCAATATGAATCAAGGATTTGGATGATATCACCGTGCACTTCAGTTTCTCATCAAACGTTCTGTCCAATCAAATGCTCTCTAGAGTCCGTAATGTCCCGCCCCCTACACAGAGACGCATTTACCCGGAGCAGATCATATGCGCTCATATGTGCGGTCGGCATGTATTAAACTACACAGCCTCAGCATGATTATGATCACTATTTCGTTTTAGCAAGAGTTCCATATTGAATCTGTGGGGTAATTTATTAGTCTGTGGCTGTCATAAGCTTACAAATGCGGCTTTACCGAGCTCAATGGCTCTGGCCCGAGCAGATATTTGGAACGCTATTGGCTATTCAAAATTAGTGGGCGGGGCTGGGCGATATGTTTTTGTTTCAGTTAAAAGTACGTCACCACATAGAATAACGCTGCGTGTTTCAAGGCACTTCAGTGGACCTTTAAGAGCTGAGGGTGAAAACTTTTGATCAGATTGGATTTTTTTTTTTCTTCGCCATTTAGTACTTCATAGGCTATTTATTACAAAATAAGTTAAATTTACCCTGATCTTTAAATTCAAAAAGTTTAATGCATTGTGTCTTCTGGAGCATCGGTGAGTGTTTGAACCTTCTGTAATAGTTGCATATGAGTCCCTCAGTTGTCCTCAGCGTGAAAAGATGGATCTCAAAATCATACAGTCATTGTCGGAAAGGGTTCAAATACACAAAAATGCTGGAAAAACAAAGAATTTGTGGAACCTGAAGGATTTTTCTGAAGAATGCAGGCAGTTTAACTGTTCAGGACAAACAAGAGACTCTATCACAACAATCACTAAACAAAAAAACAACAACACAGTATTAAAAATCAAAGGGGGTGTAAACTTTTGAACAGGCTCATTTTTATAATTCAACAATTATTTCTCTTATGGACTATATGCAAACAGCTTTTCTGTGAAATATCTTATTCAGGCCAGTACTAAATAAAAAAAATTAAAAACATGCATTTTTTGGGGGGTAAAATAATTTTCATTTTGCAGATTCTGAAAGAGGAAGAAGAAGAACTTTTGACCTCAACTGTAGATATGTATAATTTGTCACCATGTATTTGGCTGGCTATCATTGGTTGTGTTGTTCTATATTACCGTTCATCTCATAGATCAGCATTACTAAAGTCGTTTCCGTCTCTGTCTGTGCAGCGAGGAATACATGTCTCACTTCAAGAGGCGGGATCTGCTTGCGTTTTCGGCCGAGCCGCTGCTGGTTTACCCCACGCACTACACGGGCGATCCGGGCTACATCAGCGACACGGAGACCTCCACCGTCTGGGACAACGAGACCGTCCGCACCGACTGGGACCGAGCGCGATCGCGCAAGAGCCGTGAGCAGGAGGAGCTGAGCAGCGAGGCGCAAAACTCAGACGTCCTGCAGTCGCCGCTGGACAGCACGGCCCGCGACGAGCTCTAGGAGCCGGAAACACTCGAACATAACCAGAGAAACCTTCACAATCATATGGCCTAGGGCTGAGGAGGAACTAACAGCATGGTTCACAACCATCAGTGATCAGATTCACACCTGAATTCCTGAAATGCTTGACTGGGTGCAGGAACTGTAAATATAACGCTAGTTATCTGCAGTATCTTGATTTTAAGTGTTTAAATGAGAATCTCAAGGACAATCGAGATGATTTGACATTACTAACGACCTCCTTGGATGGTTTGGTTTTTGATAGTTTTAACCTGATCTGATGGGTCTAGTTTAACGCTTGTCAGGAGTCCTGGCCGATCCTTTGCGCATTGTCATTCCTTTATTATTTCACTTTGAGCGTTGATTTTAATTTTGTACGTAAGGCTGTTTAAGGTCAGAATCAGATCGGCATGTTTTTATCTGATAGTGTGCTTGCAGATGACTAATTTATTGCTTGTTCAACTTGACCGTAGTCCTCGATGTCAGAGCCGACGGATCTGTTACCCGTGATGTGAACCGCACAGAAGTGTTTGACCTTTTGTTTTTATTTTGTCTGTTTCTTCAGTTGCCTTAAGAGATTTGTATGGGAGAATAGAAGCCGATCTATTGTAGAAAACAAATCCATTTTAAAGCTAGCAAAGGAAAGCTTGTGTGGCAAACTAACGTTTACTTGATGCTTAATGCGCTAACTCGAGAAATGGGTAATCATGTTATAAAATTTAGTAAAATGGGATGTGAATTTTTTTATTTTATTTTTATGTATCAATCCGTTGTTTCTTTCATCCTGAATGTTCCTTTTATACCAAAGAATAAAGAATGTTTCGTAAAATCTAGATCAAGTCTGATTTTCAGGAGGCTTCTGCTGTGATTACATTAATGCAGCGAATGGGTGCCGTCAGAATGAGAGTCCAGACAGCTGATTAAAAACATCACAAGTTATCCGCACCACTCTAGTTCATCAGTTAACATCTTAAAACATCTTCAAGCCAAAAGTTGCAGCTGTAAGAAACAAAATCTTAAAACGGTTTAACTTGCTTGCTAAAATCCGATACGTAATAATGCTTCCTCTAGTGAAAAGTCCATCTCCTGTTGTCTCATCCAAATCCAGCCACATGATTGTTTAGAGCTGTTTTGGCTTGTAAAGGTGCTTGATTGATGCATATTTTTCTCCTGATTCAGACAAGGCTTATTTTGGTTGTGGTGTTTTTCAGTTTCGGTTGTGATGTTGGGTGACCGAAATTCAATATCATCGTTAATGCCAAATTGACATCAAATGTGACCCTGGACCACAAAACCAGTCATAAGCTTAAATTGATCTCAAAACTGAGATGTATACATCATATGAAAGCTCAATAAATAAGCTTTCTATTGATGTATAGTTTGTTAGGATAGGACGATATTTGGTCGAGATACATCTATTTGAAAATCTGGAATCTAAGGGTGAAAAAAAATCAAAATACTGAGAAAATCACCTTTAAAGTTGTCCAAATTAAGTTCTTAACAATGCATATTACTAATCAAAAATTACATTTTGATAGGTTTACAGTAGGAATTTTACAAAAAATCTTAATGCAACATGATCTTTACTTAATTTCCTAATGATTTTTGACATAAAAGAAAAATCAATAATTTTGACCCATGCAATGTATTTTTGGCTATTGCTACAAATATACCCCAGCGACTTAAGACTGGTTTTGTGGTCCAGGGTCACAAATATGACGTCAACCCAGTTTTCATTTTCAACCAAAATGCAATGCCATGTCTAACTCATCTACATCTTGGAATCTCCTTCCCTCTCACCCTCTCCCTCCCTCCCTCTCTCTCTCTCTCTCTGTCTATTGGATTACGGCCTTGGTGTATTTTCAGCCAAGAAGGCTTATGGGATCTCTGGCAAACATGGCATAATCCTTCCAG
This sequence comes from Garra rufa, assembly GCF_049309525.1. Lineage (NCBI taxonomy): Eukaryota > Metazoa > Chordata > Actinopteri > Cypriniformes > Cyprinidae > Garra > Garra rufa. The sequence goes on along the minus strand of NC_133366.1, from coordinate 6,901,179 downwards.
AGTACAAAACGACTCATTTTCATGATTAAACAGACACAAAAAGCAGTACTTGGATCTCAGGCATGTATTTGCATGCTTTGCTTATGATAATTTAGGTAATATTAATATCTGTCAGATTAACATCTGCTCAAAACTCTTGATGCTACTAATCTCTTTCTTTCCCCGTCTCTCACTTTCACTCACCCCCTCTCTCTCTCTTTCTCTCTCAATAGGATTATGACTGTGGAATGGTGTAGATTAGGTGGTCTGTTCGCCCTGTCCTCAAATCTCTGACTGGAGAGTAAATAAACACTGACAGAAGGATGTGAGACTGTCTGGTGTTGGTTTAACCCTGTAATCTCCAGGAGCGGGGCGCGTGGTTGATTCGAACTCATGATCGGTTCGGTTCCGATCGGCAGAGACTCTGAGGACAGCAGGACACCCTCACTGAAGGTTTGAGAATACCTTGATAAATCAGCTTTTGGCCGGTTATACTTGTGGCTCTACACATGTTTGTGCAATGAGTCAGTCTAATTCTTTCCTGGACTTCAGTTTTTATGATCTCCTCTGATTGAGGAATTGCTGTAAATCTGTCTGTCTTGTCCAGGTTAACCATTTCAAATGAAACCTCATGTTCATACCCAACTAACAAAAATATGTTCTAAAATGTGAAAATATTACTTCTGAATGCTCCAAACGTCTGTTTTTAACTGTTAAGAGAACATTCTAAATTTTAAAGAACGTTACATTTAAATGATATCTGAACATTCTAATGTTTCAAAATGTTAAGGGAACATTCCATTTTTCATTTAGCAGATGTTATGAGAATGTTACTTTTAATTGTTCTCTGAGCATTCTGAAACAAATTGTAATATTTAATTTTTTTTTTTTTTTTTTTTAGATGAACATCCAGCTGTTTCCGAAAAACCTTACATGAATGATGTGTAGAAAATGATTTCTGCTAATGTTAAACATTGAACAAATGTTCTATTAACGTTACTGGAAGAATATTTGTTCCGTTGCCAGAATTTTAGGGATGTATTTTTGTTGAAATTGTTGAGTCCAATAACATAATAATTTCCAAAGAACTTGTGTAGCTTGGTAAAATGTATTCTTACATTTACAGTAAAATAAATTGTGTAAGCCTAGTTTTGCGCAAAAATGATAATACAATTTGATCTGATCTTTTTAAAGTATCAGTGTGTCATGTTTTCAGATCTCTTTTGATTGAGGTTTGGTTCAATCCTTCTTGTAAGTATCAAACTTTGTGAGTGTTTATAGGGCAGGACATTTCTGACCCACATCTTCAATCTCATTGTTTGGATCCAAGATAATCTTTCTCCAGGTAGCTTGTGGAGCCTTAAAGGATTACTCTACTTCCGAAATACAAATTACCTGAGAGTTTATTTGATGTTTATGTCTTTCTACAGTCACAAATAAAACATTTTTTTTGAGGAAAACATTTCATGATTTTTCTCCATACAGTGGATTTCAATGGTGCTCAACAGATTGAAGTAAAACGATTGGTTATTTTCTAGAAAAAAAAAAAGTAAGAAAAAAATATTGCTGCAGAATACCGATCCATAATTTACAAAGTCAATGTGCAAAGAACGTCAGACACCCTTTTACAAAGAAAAGATAAAACAGCGATGTAGGACAATTGTGAAGTTGGAGGAGAAAACAAGATGCAAATGCAACTCTGAGAATATTATCAAGCACTGATTAGCACATGTTTTCTCTCCAGAAGCTGTCATGGTGGACCTGTTCCTGGGGAAGGTTCTGGTGAAGAACAATAAAGACAAAGACGAGCTGGACACGGAGCGTGAGATCGTCCTGCGGCTCCAGAACCGCATCCTCATGCTGTTCTTCGGCTCTGGTGAATGCGAGAAGTGCCAGGAGTTTGCGCCAACGCTCAAAGACTTCTTCAAGAAGCTCACAGATGAGTTCTACGTGGAGCGATCGGCTCAGCTGGTCCTGCTTTACATCTCGCTGGACTCGTCTGAGGAGCAGCATGATAAGTTCCTAAAGGAGTTGCCTAAACGCTGCCTGTTCCTTGCCTACGAGGACCCCTACAGACAGTATGTACAATGTTTGTTTGACAACTTCTAGTACAGTGGTTTAGCACAGTTCTGCAAGCCCTGCTGAAAAAAACTGCTAAAACCAGCCTAGGCTGGTTGGCTGGTCTTAGCTGGGAGTTGCTGACCAGCTAAGACCAGCCTGGAAAGTAGCCAAAACCCCTCTAAAACCAGCCTGCTGACCAGCTAAAATCAACCAACCAGCTTAGGCTGGTTTTAGCTGGTGTTTTTTTTTTTTCACCAGGGAGATGACTTAAAAATGCTTAATATAAGACAAAGGATGCTTTAAAATAAATTTAACGAGGATTCCCACTCAAAAAAACTATGGGAGCATTTTATTTTACAATTATGTTATGCATGTATTATATGTATACTATATACTTAGTATAGTAATTCAAACAACTGGGTAATAAGGAAGTTCACTGTAAAAAGTTTTCACCAGTTTCAACTTAAAAACTAAAAGTTTAGCAGCTGCCTTAAGATTTGAAGTTAAATCAACTTAAGTAATTTAAACTCACAAGTTATATCAACTCATTTTTATTGTAATAAGTTAAAATGACTTGTAGTTTTAAGCTGATTTAACTTAAAAACTTAAGGCAGCGGCTGAACTTAGGTTTTTAAGTTGAATCTGGTGAAAACTTTTTACAGTGACTAATTATGATCTAGTGATATTTTAATATTGTTTTATATGTTATTATAGTTTTTGATAACATAGCTATTATTTTTATACTTTCAGTTTTCATTTTAATCTAAGTGAAGATTTTAGTAATTGCGTGCTTTTGTAAATGTGCTTTATTTTTTAATATTAATATTTAGCTTTGCTTTATTTTCATTTTATTTCAGTTTTAGTTTAGATTTATTTGGTTTCTAGTCACTTTAGTGGTAAACAAGAATGTCTTTAAATGTTTTAATTTAATACTTATGATTTATCTCAGCTTTAATTCAAACATTAACATACTTGTTAATATTTTTAATCTTTTTTTTTTAACGTTTTAACCTTTTTGTTATTGGTTATGTAAATGTTGAGGGAACATTTCTTTTGATAATTGTGCAAACATGAGACTGTTGAACGTTCTTAACAATTTATAACATTTCAAAGGCATTAGATGACCCTCCAAACTACACGTTTTAGGAACCATTTATTAATTCTAATGTTTTGAGCAGATTATAAGAGACCAGATAACGTGGAAACAGCATTATTTTAACATTACTGGAACATCTGAGAACATCGCTGCTGAAAAAAACAGCTAAAACTAGCCTAGGCTGGTTGACTTGTCTTAGCTGGTTTAAGCTTGAAGTAGCTGGTTTCAGCTGGTCTCCCATCCTGACCATCCTAGGCTGGTTTTAGCCTTTTTTTTTTTTTTCAGCAGGGATTCCCTGTTGGCTGGGTTAGAGTCCAGAAGGTTAAGAATCACTGATCTTGTGGGTTTCTAAACCTGTGTGTAACCATTAGATGCAGCATATTGAATGAAGGAGCTCTGTAGTTTAAGACATATTTGTCATATGTTGTTGGCAGGGAGCTGAGCGAGATGTTCGAGGTGCAGGATTTGCCAAGAGTAGTGGTTTTGCGACCGGACTGCTCCGTTCTCACGCCCGACGCTGTGGCGGAAATCTGTAAAATGGGGCCAGATTGCTACCGCAACTGGCAGGAAGGAGCAGAGCTTATCGACAGAAACTTCATGATGAACGAGGAGTTTGACGAGGGCAAAATGCGCAGCATTACCGACCCCATCCGACGCATCAAATATAAAGTGGAGGACAAGAAGAAGAAGAAGAAAAAGAAAAGGAAGAAGGACGGGGTGAGTGTGGAGGATGACGAGGATGACGAGGATGGAGAAGAAGATGGAAATGATGGAGGAGGAGGTTGGGGCTGAGGTTAGGACATATGATGCTCTAATAACTATTAGCAAAATGGACTAAAGCCACGTGTAAGCATTGAGTAACCGTCGCTGATCAGAAAGACAAATGTTCTACAGCAGTAGTTCTTAAACTTTTTGACTCCAAGGCAATATTTGAAGACCAATAGGGTTTTTTTCCCTGGAAAAACAAACATTTTTATTGCAGAAACGTAAAAATAAGAAACTAAAGGCCAGTTTTACTAAACAGGGCAAATTATCGCAAGAGCACAATTCCAAAACAGTGGGAGAGGAAATTTCAGTAGGTTATCTAACAATGCACAAATGAAAGAATATAGATGCAACATCTCATTTACATATCGACCAACGCAATATACTGTACCAAGCGGAGGGCAAATTAGTGTAGTCGCAAATGAAAGAGGCCAAAAAATTGTTCAAAAAGGTTTTTTAAAAATTTAGATAGACCCGATATTGTGTGATTCCTACACTGTAAAAAAAAATTACAAATTCTTGAGTAAACTTAAACTAATTTGTTTCCCCGCTTCCTGAAAATTAGAAGTTTAGTCAGCTCAAATAAGTTTAGTCAACTTGAAATTTTAAGTTGTACTTAGAAACAACTTGAGCTGACGTAACAAAACATGTGTAAAAATAAATAAATAAAATTTTAAGTTGAATCATCTCAAATATCTAAATTGTCACTTAGCACAACTTAACATTTTGAGTTGACTAAAACCATTATTTACTATTATAAGGCAAATTATTTTAAGTTGATTCAACAAATAGTTTTTTTTTTTTACAGTGCAGTTGTGATTCCAAGTTGTCTTTTATTTACTGAAGCAAATAAAAAATAACATGGCTTGGCAAATTATGTTCAAATAATGTGTTTTTCTGGCATGCCAAAAAATTAATATGTGAGGTGATTATATGGTTTGTATACATGGTTTGCACTGACACAAGCTGTTAGTAAAACTGGCCCCAAATGATTATAATTAAAGTAACTGAATTTCAGTATTCTAAAAGTTATAAGACCTGATTGTTCTTCAGTTTTCCTGCTCTTTTTGACCAATGAATTTCCAGATGTTCATGATTTACTGGTCAAGTATTAAGGATAATGATTTTAAAAATATACATATTTTAGAGCTTGGCATAACTAATAAAGCTACTGTTTCACACGTAAATGTGTATCTATGTAGATATTCAAAGAATGGGGGAAAAAAAACAACTGTTAAAGTGGTGAACTAATAAATACCTGGATTTTTAGTTTTTTAAAATAGCCGCAAGTCCTCGTGAGGCCTTTTTAAATAGACATTCTCATTAAGAAAACAAAAAACAAAACTTAACTATAGTTGCTGCTTAAATGATTGACACTTCAAATAAATTAGTTAGAAAATAGTTTTTCAAAGAAATTATGATTTGTATATTTCCAGGTCATATGTGTACTTGTATGATTATACAGTGTAACAATGAGGATCTTTAGATGACTGGTGTTACAAAAATGTATCCATAAATGTTATTTTTTTTACATGCATGCTTTTATTAACATTTGCATTACCAATAAACAAAAAGCCAAAAGTCTTGAGAAGTCTTAAGTCTATTCACTTTTTTTTTTTTTTTTTTTGTCAGTTGATGCATTAGAGATTTTAGATGATAATTTATACCAGAGTGTAACTATATTTTATTTTAGGTGCTGATACTGGCACTAGTGAATATGGAGACAAAGCCAGCAAATGCAGTCAGGTAGTTATTACGCTTATTGATATTTGCTCGAACAATTCAGACACAAAATGATCCTGTTCAGGGAAGCAGTGTCATTCATATCACTAATATACATCTGTGTCATTTACTTCACACAATGAAAAAAGAGGAACAATAATGTCATTTGATTTAAAGATTTCGGTGGTCTGATGGAAAATGTTGGATTCTGGTTTAACCTGTTTGTCAAAAGGCAAATAACACGGCTGTCAGCCTTTAAGCGACATTGGGTGCGGCCTAAGGTGCCATGACGTGAACCGATTCGCTGATGTCCTGCTCTAGAGTCAGATAAATGCAAATGTTTTTGCCCATTTGAAAAGGAAAGGCAGAAACAAAAGAAAACTAAATACATTTTTAAGTTGGTCCAAAAGTATCATAATCATAATTAGTTATCTCATGTTGTGACGTCACGTTTGCTCTCATGAGCTTATAGTGAACAGGAATGTGCTCTACAGAACTCCATCAAAATACTCAAGAACTTTAAAACTGCCAATTAAATGGCAACTCCCATAGTCCTCACTAACGTGTTTCACTTGTCCTAGGTGTTACATGTTAACTCTTTAAAAATATTACAAATCTCTTAATTATAAAAATGTACGTCATCAACTTTTAAACCTATTTCTACAACTCACCATATCTGTGTTTATCAAAAAAAAGATACTCTCTAATTTTAATTTGCATTTTGAAAATGTTGTTTTTGAACATTTTGATTATGATAATATGAATAATGAAGCATTCGTTATTAATCTATTCATAAGTTTCACTTTCATAAATGCAAATATACTAACAAAAAACCCTGTTTTACAGTGTTTTATAAAGAATTGGAAAACTATTTCTGTACTAATCTTCGCAGTACTAATAGAAAAGCAATCAAAACTGTCCGTTTATGTTCTGTCTTCAAAATCTTTGAGTAATGTGAAGGTCATGCATTTCTTTTTATTTTATTTCATTTGATTTGTTTTAAGTTTCCCTGACTTTATAATATATGTTGTATTTGTTTGTGTCTGTTGTTTAAAGCATATATATATATATATATATATATATATATATATATATATATATATATATAATAATTAAAAAAACTCACCATATAACCAATATCACTGTACAGAACTTTCAAGACACAATAAACATCTGTGTAACAAATATATTAAGTAAAAAAAAAGTTAAAAGAAGTGTATATTCTTAATGCACCCAAAAGATTTATTAAAAACAGGTATTTTTCTTCCTTCATGGACAGATGTTGTTTATTTGATTGAAGAAATTGGACAAACGCATTACATAGACTGAGCTGAGGGCAATGTTTCCATCAACAGGAAGGAAAAAAAAAGTGCAAAAGCGAAACCGACCGAAGTGGGCAAACAGGAAGGGAAGACTGCAGCTTTACCTTCAACTTCGTAAGTACATTACTTCATTTAACAAGTTTTTGGATAAAAGTTAGTTGTCACAAGGTCTCAGTAATTTCGTTTAAGTCTAATTACACAAAGTGTGTGTGTTTTCACAGCGATGTTGGTTACAAATGACAGATAGTCTTTTGGCTTTAACACTAGGCTACACGTTTGAAACCAACACACAAAACGCGTTCTTTGTTTTGACAAATATTTGTTTGATCTGTAAATCAGGTGTAAGTTGTTTAAATATGTGCAAAGGATTTTACCTCACTCTTTAGGGCTCGTTTTTACAAATAAAACAAACAAACTCAAAGGCAGTTATAGTCATCGGGGTCCATGCACCAATAGCTCAGATGGTTCGGTGATTAAGCTGCGGCATATCTTTGCATATAATATGAACCTGGAATCTGAATTAATGTATGCAAAAATACACATCAGTTTAAAAGGAAATGAGAAAACTTTTCCTTAGAAAAGTTCTTCTCTCATGGCATTCCTCATGGGAGGCATGTGTTGAATCGCCATCTTGAGTCATCTTTTAATTAAAATGCCAATATGAAAAAGAAATAAGAATAAAAATCTGCATATACAGGTAATAACAGTACAGCTAATGCTTGTCAGCCTGCTAATCGGTGCTAATCGATTTCCACTGTAATTCAACACTTGATATTATGCTAAACAAATAAAGTAGCGATATTACCTTACATATACAAATAAATAACACTCAGATTCCAAATATTGTCCTATCCTAACAAACCATACATCAATGAAGAGCGTATTTGTTCAATTATTATTCAATTATGTATTCAGCTAATCTAAATAAAAAAATTACAAATATTTAAAAATTAAAAATCTAAAAAGTGATAAATGGTTCCAGACAGAATGACTACTTAAAGCAAACAGATCCTGGAGGAGTTCTTTAGGAATAAATAAAGTTGTGAGGTGTTAAAATCATCAGTGTGAATGGGAGTCCCTTATTCTGCCACACTGAAGATGGCAACCCAATATTTACAGTTGCAAATAAGGTTTATAAATGAAATGACAACAAGCTGATTTCCCTGCTAGGACCACCAAAACTATTTACACTGTGCAGGATATATCCGCTCACCCAGCCGAGTCTTTTGGCTGGCAATGAGACTGACATTGTTGTAATGCTATATTTTTTTCTCTTTATAGTGAAACGAAATGGAAGCAACCAAACTCGCGATTCATGATGCACTTTCTAACCTACGGCAATCAGATTTTGAGTTATTCAAATGGCACCTGTCAAATGGTGGAGCACAACATAAGTCTATTCCTGTTGGAAAGCTGGAGAACGCTAATCGCCACAATGTTGCGGATCTCATGGTGCAGCAGTACGACCTTTCAAACGCCGGGAGAATTGCAGTCAGCGTGCTACACAAAATGAATCAAAATGATCTGGCTAATACGCTGCAGGGAGAACTTCCAAAAGGTTTTTTTTACACTTTTTTTTTTATCTGTATCTATGAATTTTTGATCTGAACTGTTATGCATTTTGAGTTTATCTCTATGTCTCCATCAGTTCCAGAGGATGTTTCTGCTGGAGGCGGAGCTTCATCCGGTGCAGCAGCTGCAACTGTTTCAACTGCAGGAGTTACAGTGACCATAAGCTCCGCCAATGGAGGAACCGTAAAGGCCCCTGTTCTTCATGGTGGTGTGTTTAACGGCCCAGTGAACTTCAGCTAATACTCAAGGATCTATCTATCTAATAAGAATGATTTTAAGGGCTGGAGTGAAGCTAAATTAAACTGGAGTATGTACTGAAGTAACATTATGTTATGCATATTATGTTTACAGCACTGTCAGTTTTGATTTAGATTGAGTCATAGTCTTTGGACTAAAATGCCATTTAATTTTAGTCATATTTTAGTCATCTGAATTTTTTTAGACTTCGTTTTAGTCGACTAAATCTGCAGTAGATCTAGTCAACCAAAATCGAATGTAATTAATTAAGCAGTTCTCTAAAATGTCCAAATTCGTTATATATTCCTGGAGAAAACATCCATTAAACTGGTAATATTAATGATTTGAAACTGCTGTGGTACATAAAATGTCTTCATCTAAAAAATAAATAAAATACTTCTTATAAGGAAACAAGAACATGGTCCTCTTTTCAATGAAATACCAATGGTTATATAATATACATTCTTTATTACAACTTGCATACAGCATCCTTTACTCTTTCAAGACAACATGAATTACATTTTGATAAATCCTTATTAGGACTACTAAAGTGATTCAGTCCAGAGCAGTGAGTGATTTTCCCTCTTTCTTTTGTTGATTTTTTTTTCTGAAAGCCTGCTCTGATTGGTCAGATTCGTTTTTTTTCCTCACAAAAATAATTAATTTGTCAACACAAGACCAGCGAATGTTTTTTTTTTTTTCACACTCTTCAAAATAAAGGCTTTTTGTTTGCATTGATAATTCGACTCAAGGTTCTTTTTACATTTTTAAATGATCAATCAAAGGTTATTTCGGGAACAATAATGTTTTTTGTTTTTGTTTTTTTGGCATCACTGCAAAAACACCCTTTGGAACCTTTATTTTTAGGAGTGCAGTTATTTCCACTGGTATCTTGGTCCTTGTCAAAAGTGGAGAACTTTTGCTTATTGTGAGCAGATAAAGAGTCACCTGCAAAGAAGAGGAGCTTCTCATGTGCTTTCATGAGTATAAATGAAGGAAGTCCTCCATGCACTCTTAGCATGTCCTTCATCTTTTTACATGTTAGTTGGTAGATATTTTCCAACCCTGTTCATACACATTCAGCCAAACACTGGACACGAACATCCACACAAACACACACATCAAGAAGATGTTTGGTTGACAAGTTGATCCAAATTTTTATATTTATATTTTTTCCCTTCCTTCTTCTTGTACATATGTCGTTCCTTGGGGAAGAATGTATGTAGCGCAGACTGAAACTAGTTGAAGGACATTTTTTTTATCTACAGGAAAAAACAGGTTTCCTGTAGAAGTGGGAAAACAAGGACGCACTGTCTGCAGCTTTACAAGCAACTTTGTGAATACAACAATAATGTCATTTAAAGTAATTTAAAGTCCTTGGATACACATTACTTTACACTACGAGGTTTAAGTAACTGCTAGAGTTTTCTCTAGTATAAATAAGATTTTTTATTATTATTATTAATTTTGACAAACATTTGATCTGTAATTGATGCGTGAGACATTCTAGAAGCAGTCATGTTTATTGTATAATTAGGAGAATATAAAGTATGACTATTGTAATTAAAACCCTAGAGCATTTATTCACTCTACAGTTGTGATAAATGTACTTTTTGGACTGAAATACATGGCGGGCATCAATACATTTAAATGCTTTGTATACAGCTGACTTCATTTCAAGAAAATTTGTAAAAATGTTAAATGATTAAACTTGTGGTTTGTTCAAAGCTGATGGTTTAAAATATATAATCTGCACAGACACAAATTCATTGCAATGGATTTATTTGAAAATGTATAAGTTGATTCATTTCATTAGTAAATTAACAGAAGACAAAAATCCACCTGATATAAAGATTTAGCAACACAACAGAAGAAGGAAAAGACACTTGATTTGATTTGTTGTTTGCTTCTGAGACATTTTGTGATATTTCTGCAAAGGTTTAAAGCGCTTGTTTGATCTTCATGGTTATGGATTTCATGGTGCTCCAGGTTGACCAAACAATACCAACAGAGGTATAGGGACTATCGTCTTTCCACAAATACAGACCGTTGGGGTTTGTATGGTGACAGTTGGAGTACCAAAATCCTCCGAGATAATGTTTGGCACAATTATTTTCCCAGATATCTTGGTCCTTGTCAAAGGTGGTAAACTTCTGCTCACTGTGAGCAGATAAAGCATCGCCTGCAAAGTAGAGCAGCATGGCTGAAGACAATAACTCAGTGGAAATGTGTTTTCATGAATATAAATGAAAGTGTCCTACCAGCTCCTCCATCAGTGAATCCTGAGACGTGCAGCTGATATCCATCCATTTCACAATCCACAGAGAAGGACGAGTACAGAGCGAAAACTTTGTTTCCTCCAAAGTCCTCCATATCCACTCTCAGCATGTACTTGTTCTTACGTGTCAACTGGTAGAGGTTTTCCAGCCCTGTTTACAAACACACACATGAAGAACACGTTCAACCAAACACTGGACATGAACATCCACACAAACGGACACACGCTGTCAGATCTTACCCAGCCAGTGTTCGCCCTCCACATTCCCAAATCCTCTCTTGTACTCTTTCCACGGCCGATAGAAACTCACACTGCCGTCCATTCTCCTCTGAATCACCTGTGATGGGTTTATATAGAATATATGATTCACAATAAATGTTCTGATGTGTGTTTAATGATCTAAAGTCACCTTCGTACCGTCCATCCTCCGTTGTCTGTATCGCTCCCACATGAGATCATGTGACAGTTAACCCTGACAGGAATGTCCGATGTTGGATAAATGGTATAAATCCCACCTAAAGTTTGTCCTGATTTATAAATGGCAGAACAGTCGACTGACATTTCATCATCATGTCTGCATTCGCTGGTCAGCACAACCGGAAGAAAAGCCACCAAAAAGACCAACATCTACACGAGACACAAGGAAAGAGATGAGCGTTACACAGAAATGCTGAAAACGTAGACTTATTCAATGTAGAGTTATTGATAAACTTACTGCCATCTTCTCAATCTCTTCTTCGTAAATCACAAAATTCGATGAATCTAAAAAAGTAATATAAACATTTTCAAAGGTCTATTTTTCAGTATAAATGTCTGAATGTTCTGTGAGGTGAACGAAGAATAAAAGAGCAACTCACCATTTGTGTTGTGCCTTGAATGTTTGTGGATGAAAAACTGATCAACTCCTGCATATATATATATATATATCTGTCAGATTCCCAAGCCCCTCCTCTTTGTTTTAGTACAAATGTACATGAAACGCCCCACATATAGAGTACAAATAAAAAAAATACATCAGTCTGGATTAATGCAGGTTTAACATGCAGTGACGCTCACAAAATCATTATTCATATATTTTTTTTCCCTGTTCAGTAAATCTGGTTAGATAGTTACAGCTAAAGTTTAAGACTGTTGTTTATGTATGTTAGATTTCATGACAATCAAGTTTGTATTAGTTTTCAATAGCACACACCCAATATCAAATGATGTAACAGAACAACACAATCAAGGGTGTAAAATGAACTCAGGATGTAAAAGTATCAGATGCAAACAGATGAATGAAAACAAGTAATTTGAGGTTGTATTGCAGATGGCAAAACCTGATAAATTCGATAAAAATGAAAACATAACAATGGCTGATCAGCAGAAGAGTAGAAATTCTTACATATGAGACAATGAAGGAGAAGCACGTGGAGGTGAACAACAGTCACATAAACAGCCACGTGATCTAGCTGAGAACAAGTCTTTGGAAAACACTGAAAGATCAGACAAGTGTGTTTGAGTTTGGTGCTACTGAATGAGCCACTGTGGGAATGATCCTAGTTAGAGTCTTGGCTGTTTAAATCAAGGTTTCGGTTGCTGCCAAATTTTGATAATGACCCTACACTTCATGAAGTTTAAAATCAGAGGTCTCAAAATCAATTCCTGGAGGACCGCAGCTCTGCACAGTTTATCTCCAACCAGCTCCAACTCAAACCTGCTTGAAAGTTTCTAGTAATCCTGAAGACCTTGATTAGCTGGATCAGGTGTGTTTGAATAGGGTTGGAGCTAAACTGTGCAGAGCTGTGGCCCTTCAGGAATTGAGTTTGAGACCAGTGGTTTAAATGATTGTTTAAAAAAAAGAAAAAGAAATGAAAAGAACTGATTTCTCAGAACAGACAATAGGGCATTGTAAGGAGGTCATTTACACACATTAAGCTGGAAGTCATGTGTCCTGTAATTTAAGAACCAAACTTCCAGAAATAGCTATTGACATTTACACACAATGAAATATCACATGCTCCAATTTAATTTTCCTCAGGTTCAGCCTTGATCTGACAACAAAACGCATGGGAAGATTGCAGATGAATATATCATATCAAAATATATCTTATTTCTCTTGCTTTCAAGGTAAATATAGATGGATGATTTATCCAGAAACATGACAACATCTAATGAATTACAAGCTGAATCATAAACAGTGTTGCATATATGGAAACTTTTTTTGGTTAGAATGCATTTCTCTCAAGTCTTGGAGCTTTTTATGGGTTTTGCATTCATATATTGTACATACATATTGAAGCGGTTTCAAATGAGTTTTCTATATTTGCCTGTATTTAGGGACAAGCTTTTAAAAAGGTCACTCTGTTCTAAGCACACTGTATTCTCTCTCTCACACAAACACAGCTAAATACATAATAGTAGATAATGGTAGAATAATAATTTTCTCTTATGAATAGACTGTGGGTGAAAAAATTCATAGGGGTGATTTTGCATGCTTATGTGATATGCATTTTGGAATGCATGCTAGGGATAGTGAAAAACAACCGGGAATTCTTTGATCAGCCTCCTCTGAAAGGGGGCCTCCGAGGTTGTAGGGAGTGACCGAAGGATTGAGGGCTTCATGGCGCCATAGGGTGACCTTAGGGGTCATGGGAGGCCTAAAACATAGGCAGAGGATGTCCAGAAGGGATGATGTATAGAGATGTTTTTCTGTTTTTCCGCATTCCCTCCTCTGCGGCTTGTTTATAATTTCCACTTTACGGACATTCCCCAGAGGCAGTTTCACAATTCAGGTTTCTCAGTTGTTGTATCATTGTGACTATAATAGTTCACAGAGGATCATAATCGATGACCCAATTATGCAACCTCACTCCGGAGGACACCAGCACCAAACATCTTCCCTCATCATTGATTAACTGGACTGGAGGTAGAAGATTCAGATTCAGATTTCTTCTTGAAAATAAAGAAGTTCACTCAAATTGAAATAAAGCATGCATATCTACCCAGATACTTTGTGAATCACATATGATGGTCATTGTCCACATTGTGACAACAGAGTATATTGAAAAAAAGAGTAAATTTACTTATTTTGCAAGTATGGCAAGGTATGGAATTAAGTAATATGAGCAAAATAAATAAGTAAATTGAATGTGTTCTGTTCAATGAGTAGTTTAATTGTTTCAAGTTTACCCTGCAGTCCTCAAGTACAATTAACTTAGTTTGCAAACTTCACTCAATCCCTATAGCACTGAAAAAAAAAAATGTAATTAAAGCATGTGGTTCACATAAGCAATTATGTATAAGTAAATGAACACAAAGACCTCAGTACTTGGAACATGACACATAATAATGGTAACGATCAGTGAAGTTTTTGAGTATGAACGGGTCATTGTGAGTAGAAAATAAACTCTAAATGTTACAAAACAGAAAGTTACTTAACCAAACAATAAAAGCAATCATAAAAAAAATTAAAAAATAAATAAAATTGAACCCTTATTAATTATTAATGCCCAAGTGCATGATGGGAACAACAGGATTATGACTTTGATATTTACTTAAACAATCTTTGTAATAATAACAAATAAATAATATTTTCTGTAATATTTACTTTACCACAAAATCATTTATATCAGTGTATTCCATTATCTGCTCATCTGACTAAAATGACAATTAACAGTCATTTACTGGCAATAATGTTCTGTTCTGTTATCTTTCGTTTGGACCTTGACCCTTGACTTTTTAAACGTTTTCTTTGGCTGCCTTACCATGTGTTGTAAAAAATGTTTGGTATGGCAAAAAAAAAAAAAAAAAATTATGTTGTAATGACTGATTAACTCTTTTCATTCAGTGTTTCTTTCCTTACCAAAAGTGTTATAATAATACACTTTATTTTTATTTACATATGTGACCCTGGACCACAAAACCAGTCATAAGGTTAAATTTGACAAAACTGAGATTTATACATCATATGAAAGCCATATGTATGGTTTGTTAGGATAGGACAATATTTGGCTGAGATACATCTATTTGAAATCAGAAATCGGAGGATGCAAAAAAATCAAAAAGACTGAGAAAATCACCTTTAAAGTTGTCCAAATTAGGTTCTTGGCAATGCATATTACAAATCAAAAATTACATTTTGATATGTTTACGGTAGGAATTTTACAAAAAATATTCATGGAACATGAACTTTACTTAATTTCTTAATGATTTTTGGCATAAAAGAAAAATCAATAATTTTGACCCATGCAATGTATTTTTGGCTATTGCTACAAATATACCCCAGCGACTTAAGACTGGTTTTGTGGTCCAGGGTCACATATTTGGAACTACAATTTTGATTTGACACTTTGACCTGACCATGTTTGTTACATACCTTTCTATCAAAGTTATCGGACATTATCAAGATGAATTTGTTCTCAGTTCAACTCTGAGTTATTGTCATATTTTCTTAATATTTCCTAAATAATATAAATAATAGCAAATATACTGTGATAATGTCAGAAATGTTGAAGATGTCAATAAATTTTGGCATGACTATGTATCACTACGCTGTCTCTAACTCAGATCAGTGTTTTGTGTCGAATTATTTACTTTTGTGGCAAGCAGCTGTGTAATAAGCCAGATAATGTATATCCATTTGATTATCGCAAAATAAAGCCCTTCAGTCTTATAAAACAGCAACAAGATCATCATTGTAATTCAGACACATCCACTGCAACTAATTGACTTAGTTTTCTGCATCAAGGCCTAAATGCAGCTAACAAAGATTGTTGCGATATTTAATGACTAGCTGCTGTTTCTGGATTCAAACCCCATATTCATTTCATTCTTGAATCGGAAGGAGCTTTTAGGGTATTTTTACAATGCCAGCCAACTGTTTGTGCTCCTTGGTTCGCCAGTCAGCCATGGCTTCTTGCTCTTCCCAGACCCACACTAGGCATTTGTTGTTGAAATTGTCAGGGTTGGAATTAATTTATCTTAAGTCTTGATTGTTTCAAAGCCAGGTAGACTTAGGTAACAAAGATATGTTATGTTTGCGAAGACAGCTCTGGAGTTTTTGTTTGAACTCACATATATGCACCTTATAGCTGTTCAAAAGATCCATATGTACCTTTGTGTTTTTAGACGAAGGTCTTTAACAAATATAAACTTCTGAAGGATAATCAACAACATTTCATGCACTTAATTTCTGGCTTCTGTTTTAAAGGATAAGATCATTTTCTATATATGAATTTTTTAAAGTTTTAAATAGTTCACTCTGTTCTAATTATTCTCGCACACACAGCTAAATACATAATAGGTGATGGCAAAATAATTTTCTCTTATAAATAGACATAATCCCATGTATTATAATGAATTACGTTTAATTAAAATATGCCATAGTTTCTTCCTGATGGTGTTTGTTTACTACAATGATTTTTAACCTAATTATTTAATCTAATTATGTTTATTTCTTTAGACCTTGTACTGCGTTAGGCTGAGTCATAGCACTTGCATGTTATTGCTCTGTTGTTGATTCTAATGGCTTCCATTGTCTTTATTTGTAAGTCGCTTTGGATAAAAGAGTCTGTTTTAGTTCAGTTGCTTTAGTTATTTATTTTCAGATCTATAGAATCTTCATTCTAATAATTTCTGAACATGTGGTTTGGTTGCTATGACAACATGTGAAACCGTTGCATTTCATGCATCAAATCTGAAATGATGTACCAGTCACTTGGCGTAAAACAAGCTGTCAATAAAAGTTCAAGATAAACATAAACGGTAAGATAAAAAGGCTTTCAGGTTATATTTGACAAAAGGACATACTGGAATCACTGTCCACTCTGAAGGCTGCATAGAGAGGATCTTTAAAAGACGTGATGTAGGTGTACAAGTGTGTGAGTGTGTCAGAGACACTGTAGAAGGACAAAACACCAGCCGTCGTGTCCACGTACACACCCACTCTTTTAAATGAACAAGAGGATGAAGCCTTTATATTAATGTCTTCTTCAGCGTGAGAAACATATGGAAAAGTTGCACAGGTAACGTTCCACGACACATTATTATTTCCAAGCTGACCCTCTGCCTCTACTATGGAAAGATCATCAGTTTTCCTCATTATGTTTTTGTACGTCACCCCAACCGTCCCCTCTTGACCTGTCCATTCGGCCTCCCAGTAACAACGACCAGACAGGATCTCTCTAGACAGCACTTGTTGGACAGATTCAAATCTCTCTGGATGATCTGGATACGGCTGCTTCTGCAATACATATGCACACCCACAACAGTTGGTGGCGGTGTTGGATGCCAACCGCCAATAAACTTGAAGAAGAAGAAGAAGAAGCGCGCCCATTGGCTGGGGTCAAAGCAACATCCCCTGGAAAGGATGAAATATGTTATAAGATGGTTGAGAGCTTAACCTTTGATGCTCAAAAGATCATATTAGAACTTTATAATAGGATATGGGAATTAGGGACCTTACCACTGGCTTGGAAACATTCAGTCATTATACCCATTGGAAAACCTGGGAAAGATAAATGTGAAGTAACTAGTTATAGACCTATTGCCCTAACGTCAAATATGTGTAAAATTATGGAACGTATGGTGACAGACAGATTAACATATGTAGTTGAAAGCAGAAACCTGTTTACTAATTATCAAAGTGGGTTCAGGAAAGGAAGAACTACCATGGACTCAGTTGTATGCTTAGAAAGTGAAATCAGGAAGGCTCAGGCCAATAAGGATCAAGTGATTGCAGTATGTTTTGATGTGGAGAAGGCATATGATATGCTTTGGAAAGATGGTCTTCTCATCAAATTAGATTCCATGGGCATAGGTGGAAGGATGTATAATTGGGTGATGGATTTTCTGAGAGACAGGAGTATAGAAGTAAGGGTTGGGGCATCTCACTCTAGTAATTACTCTATAGAAAATGGAACCCCTCAAGGTAGTGTCTGTAGTCCTATCCTTTTTAACCTTATGATCAATGATGTTTTTTCAGAGGTTGATACTAGCCTTGGCAGGTCATTATATGCAGATGATGGGGCATTATGGGCAAGAGGACGTAATGGAACTTTTTTACAAAAGAAGATACAGGTAGCAGTCAATACTGTGGAGGAATGGGGTAATAAGTGGGGTTTCCGGTTTTCTGTTGACAAAACTCAGGTAATTTGTTTTTCTAAAAAACGAATAAACCCTAAGATACAGATTACTCTTTATGGACAGCCAGTTAAGCAAGCTTTATGTATTAGATTTTTGGGAGTGTGGATGGATCATAAACTAACTTATGGAGTACATATTCAGAACGTCATAACTAAATGCAAAAAGGCAATTCATATTATGAGATGTCTTATAGGAAACAACTGGGGTGCAAGCATGAAATCTCTTAAGCATATCTATACTGCTTTAATTAGGTCAACCTTAGACTATGCGTGCATTACTTATGGGTCAACTGCAAAATCCCATTTGCAGAAACTTGATCTTATTCAGGCACAGGCTTTACGTTTATGTTGTGGGGCTTTTAAAACATCACCAGTTCCAGCATTGCAGGTGGAGGTTGGTGAAATGCCTTTATCACTACGGCGATTACAGTTGAGAATGACTTACTGGACTACACTGCAGGGACATAGGCAGGAACATCCAACCAAAGTAGTGTTGAACAAATGTTGGGAACATGGGCGTAAACAGTTTGATAGTTTTGGTTGGGTAGGAGATAATCAAGCTGAGAAGTTGGGCCTGACAAAGATTTCCCATAGATGCACAGTAGTGTTATCAGCTATCCCCCCTTGGTTTTTCCCCATGCCAGCAGTAGACTTTGAGATTTCTAAAATATCAAAATACAGTAGAGAGTGTGGTGGGATGAATAATATGGTGCAACAATATTTAAGGGATAAGTATGATGATATGGTGCAAATATATACAGATGGCTCAAAGGACCCACATACAGGAAGGACAGGAGCAGCAGTTTATATCCCAGAGTTTGAAATTTCAATTAAACAAAGAACTCCAGATCATTTAGCAGTTTATTCTGTGGAACTTTTAGCTATTTTATTAGCATTAATACAGATAGAAGAGTTTAAGCCAAATAAGTTTGTTGTCTGTTCAGATTCTATGGCAGCATTGGTCAGTATTTTAAACCTCCAATCTTCATGTAGACTGGACTTAGTGTATGAAATTTTTCAGAGCCTATATAGACTGAGTCATAGGGATACATCTGTGTGTTTTATTTGGGTTCCAGCACATGTAGAAGTGGATGGCAATGAAGTTGTGGACTCCCTGGCCAAAAAAGCCCTTAGTTTGAATTCAATTCAGCTAGATGTGCCATTAAGTAGAAATGAAATTAAGACTATAATTAAAGCTAAAGTAAACAATTTATGGCAAAAACAATGGCATACAAACTCAAAGGGGAGGTTCCTTCATAAGATTCAGCAACAAGTTCCATCTAAAAGACAGGGTAACTGGAGTAGGAGGGGGGAAACAATAATCACAAGGCTGAGAATAGGGCACACTAACCTTAATTATAATCTCAACATTATAGGGAAACATAATAATGGTCAATGTTCATCATGCAATCAAGCAGAAACCGTAATGCATGTTTTAATAGACTGCCCAGCGTATAATGCTGAGAGGGAAGTCCTGCTAGATAACATCAAAGCGTTAGGATACGCTGGACTAGCAGTAGAAGATTTGCTTTCCTTTTCTGCAGTTAAACCATCAGTATGGAAGCATGTTATGACATTTCTAAAGTCAACTAGATTATATGAGAGAATTTAAAAGTTTAAGTATTTTTTTTTTTATTATTATTATTATTTAACACAATACTATGGAAGCAAATTAGTCTCATTAATAATTCACGCAAAAGACACGATGTACACATGCGTGTCCCAATTCACGTGCACGAAAAATATATATATGTTCACAAAAACCAATTCACGTGCAAAAAATAAGAATATAAATTCATAAAATACGTTTCACAAATTGCAAAACACAATTCACAGATTTACAACTGTGTACAACAATTTTGAATGTTTAAAAATCACGAGTGTATCCCGGACTGTGAATGTACGAATAGCCTTTTTTGCGTGTGTATTTTTTACACTTGCGTGTGTGTTTTTGAGACTTTCCTGGCAGCGAACTCCTCCCACGCGGGTCACTCGTACACTTTAGCCAATCAGATTTGAGCCTGTCGATCGACCAATCATAACCCGCTGTGGGCGTGCCTATCTTACGTTACATCATCAGTGCGAGTCCATAGTTCCAGAATCCAGATACGATTCAGCTGTTGATCGTCTCATTTTGTTTTATACTGCATGCTTACTTAAAAAGCGGTCATTTAGACACTTGTTAACGTGACCAGTGTAAGCCAGCAGCTGCTCAGAGTGTATTATGTTTTAATATTTATCGATTGTTATGTTTATTTAATAAAGAATCATTCACGTGGATACTGTACCATACCGCATAAAGAAATCAAAATTATAAACTCAATGTAAAGCATAAAATAAGGTTTTTACAGATGGGACATGTAAATAAATAGAAAATGAAAATTATCTATCTGGATATTTTTCAAGCAGTCTCTTGTGGTTTTGTTTTTTATTGAAAACAGGAAAGAGCTGTAAGAGCAAAACTTGTCTTGTGTCTCAAATCCTATCCTACGATGGCACGCATTCAGCTGATGACGATGTAATAACATACACATTGTAAACCATGTACATTTAATTTAAGTTTGTTTACGTTGCAGCCTGCAGATACTATTTATTTCAGAATTGTGATGCTTATGATGTACAAGTAGCTGCTCCTAATTCAACCTCTGCCACAAATTATGAGGTGATGTGAATCTAGAAGTTTCATTTGGAACTGTAACTCTTTCAAAACAGTCATGCTGCAACCCATCCATTGACAGTTTCAACTGATTTAAGTCATGCATTATTACTACATTTCTTTTAGAATGGTACCCTATGAATTTGTATTTGTTAAGGCATAAAGCTTTGTTGTGCATTGGTGAATGTTCTGGTTTTATGTCAGAATTAAAACATTCAATACAAGTCGGAACTTGAATGAAGTTTACTGAAAAATCTTTGGTGCATTCCTTTTTATGATCAGTCTGTTTGACTGACCAGCAAATTCCACAACTGGTAATACTGAAGCAAATACAATAACTTAACCCAATTTTGCTAACCTAACATCTGCTAACCAACATCATCTTGTGTATTGTAATTTCAAAGATTTTTACATCACTGCTCAACATAAAATTAAACATGGTTAATCATAATAATATAATATTTTAAAAAAGTAAATGAATGTTGATTACATAAAAAAATGCATAAAGGTAAAGTACATAAAAGAGATAAAGATGTGAATGAAGAGGTATGTATCTGTCATCCAGATGTTGCTCCAAAGTGTTAAATCCTGAAAAAGGCAAGGAAAATGATTAGTGTGTTTTAGTTAAACACAAACACACCGTTTTTCATACACTGAGTTCTCGTGAGGTCTATTCATCATTACATAAAGCTATATTAATAAAGGCAGGGTCAGTGCTAAGTGGGAGCTAGACCCAGCGTTGTTAAACAAAAACATGGCAATGAACAAAAGTCTTTCTTCATTTTGGCCAATAAACAGGACATTGTGGCTAGCACAAAACAGCATCTTTGGCAACACTTTCTGTTTTCAAAGCAGCCGCTGGCTTACACTGGTCACGTTAACGAGTGTGTCTAAACGACCGACTTTACTTTTAGTTTTTTTGAGCATGCAAAATAAAACAATACACCATTACTAGGCTAGAGTTACCTTAAATGAGATGATCAACAGCTGAATCTTATCTGGATTCTGGAACTATGGACTCGCACTGATGATGTAACGTACGGTAGGCACGCCCACAGCGGGTTATGATTGGTCGATCGACAGGCTCAAATCTGATTGGCTAAAGTGTACGAGTAACCCGCGTGGGAGGAGTTCGCTGCCAGGAAAGTCTCAAAAACACACACGCAAGTCTAAAAAATACACACGCAAAAAAGGCTATTCGTACATTCACAGTCCGGGATACACTCGTGATTTTTAAACATTCAAAATTGTTGTACACAGTTGTAAATCTGTGAATTGTGTTTTGCAATTTGTGAAACGTATTTTATGAATTTATGTTTTTTTTTTTGCACGTGAACTGGTTTTTTGTGAATATTTTTTTTTTTCGTGCACGTGAATTGGGACACGCATGTGTACATCGTGTCTTTTGCGTGAATTATTAATGAGACTAATTTGCTTCCATACAATACGTCTAAGTCCCCACTGATACTACACACCCACAACAGTTGGTGGCGGTAATGCACCATGTTGGATGCCAACCGCCAATAAACCTAAAGAAGAAGAAGAAGAAGCCCGCGCATTATTTGAAGAGGAAAAGCAGCGAGTGACTAACGGTGTTTAACTTTGTTTGATTTCAAAGACGCCAAAATTGATGAAATAGTAACATTTATCTGATCTGTCTTCTAAACCAACAATTTTGGGTGATCTTGGTGAGTTGTTGAAGTCTCGTTTGATTCTGATTAGCACAGCAGCTAACTTATGTGTCAAAAGCTATGAATCTGTATAACTGATATTATTAATGATAGTCATAACGTTATATGTTTATGCTACTAATTTTCATAGTATAAAACATTGGAGTAGTGACTATTCTGCTATTGTAGCTGTTTTAATTAATGTTGTGCTTTACGGCTTTGTAGCGTCACTAACTTATACTTTAAGTGCAAATAGCGTTGTTGGCAGAGGCTATTTACACTAACTCCATCCACTAATGTGTGATTACAATGTGTTCTTTTTTTGGTTATGTCATTTATTTGTCACAGTAAAGAGTTATTTTTCTTTCCAACTTCTGGTTATATTCTACGGAGCCCCTTACGTCACCTGTAGAAGAAAAATAATTAATCCGTGGGGACGGTTTTGCAATTCGTTCCCTCAGTTTATAAACCGTTCTCACGAATTCTTAAACTGTTCCCTCAGTTTAACAATTCGTGCCCACGGATTAACAAACCGTGCCCACGAATTTCCAATCCGTGCGCTCAGATTTTGTAAACCGTACCCTCGGATTTTGAATCCGTACCCACAAATTCATAATCCGTGCGCACGCTTTTGCAATCCGTTCCCACAGTTTGTAAACTGCTCTCACGGATTTGTGATTATGATAAGCTTTTCACCCAGAGTTAGATGCATGCTGCACTATTAATGTTATTATTTAATAAGGCCTATTATTACATTGCATTTAGTTTGAGAGCAAAGGAATGGTAACATCACCTGTACATTATTTGTTTTGTATTGCTTTTTACCTTCTCCTCTCCAAAACTCGTTTTTTTTTTTTTAAATTCAGGTAATTTTATATTTTGAAAAATATTATATAAAACAAAGCCGTTTGAACAGCGCTCTTCACTTATTCTTTTATTTTGGTACCATGACCGCACTTACAAAACAGGCTTCTTTTTATCGTTTATTATTAATAACCAATAGGTTAAAACACATGATGTTTTGGCAGCTAATCTATTGGTGATTAATATAAAATAAAGCTAAAAACTCTGTTTTGTCAGTGTTGCATAGTCTCATATAGCCTACTGAGAAATAAAGTTTAATAAATGCAAAACAATGCATCCAGCATATAAACAGGTGTCCTGGTTGAATTTGGGGGCGGGGCCACAAATCCGTGAGAGCAGTTTACAAACTGTGGGAACGGATTGCGAAGGCGTGCGCACGGATTATGAATTTGTGGGTACGGATTCAAAATCCGAGGGTACGGTTTACAAAATCTGAGCGCACGGATTGGAAATTCGTGGGCACGGTTTGTTAATCCGTGGACACGAATTGTTAAACTGAGGGAACAGTTTAAGAATTCGTGAGAACGGTTTATAAACTGAGGGAACGAATTGCAAAACCGTCCCCACGGATTAATTATTTTTCTTCTACAGGTGACGCAAGGGGCTCCGTAATATTCACCTCCCTTAGGCCCCGATCACACCGAACGCGTCTTTTAGTTCTAAAAAGTTCGATTGGACAATGGAAAAGAACGCGAAAGATGTTGGCCGTTTTTCCCATAGTATGGTTTTTCACACTGCCAGTGCCACGTAGCATTTTTGCAGGAGCGCTCTGAGCGCCTGAAGTTGAAAAAAATCAACAAAATCAAAGGAAAAACGCCCAACGTCATTCAAAGTCACCAAAAAAAGGCAGTGCTGTGCGCCTCGGGTCTTTAGAACTAAAAGACGAGTTCGGTGTGATCGCGGCCTTACTCAAGTCTAGAACTGCTCCAGTGTAGTATTTGCATTGAAGGACAAGTGTTACATTTTCTCTCTCTCTCTCTCTCTCTCTCTCTCTCTCTCTCTCTCTCTCTCTCTCTCTCTCTCTGTGTGTGTGTGTTTGCACTAAAGCTGTGTGCTGCATCAAGGTAATGTAAACGACGAACTGCAACTACTATTTGTTAGTAAAATAAAACAGTGGAAAAGTGCACTTTAGATTACAAAAAAGGGGGAAAAAGGACATGAACAGGCATCCAATTTGATCCCATAAAATCCCATAGAAACCATCCGACAGAATATTTATGTCCTAAAGGATTCCAATAAGAATTTTGTACAGGATTCTTTTTGGAATTTCTATCATATTTTGGAACCATTTCTATAGGAATATTCTTATAAGACACAAATATTCTGTAGGATCAGTCCTAAAGGATTTTTTATGGCATCTAATTGGATTCATGTCTTTATGGAAACTTATATCTGAAGGTGCACTTTTCCACTGTTCTTGTTTTGCTAAGAAAAAGTACTTTCAGTTTACTGTTGACATCACCCTGATGTAGACGTTGTTCATTGTATGTTGCTTATCAAAGAATCCTAAAGGATTCTGATAAGAAACTTGTACTGGATTGTTATTGGAATAGGAATTGTCTTATAGGATTTTCTCATGGGAAAAGACATAAATATTCTGTAGGATAATTTCTACAAGATTTTAATGGGATCCTGTTTAATTTAAAGAATCTGAAAAAAAAAAGAATCCTAATACTATTCCTATCAAAATCTTATATCCTATCAAATTCTTGAAAGATGCTTTGAAATAAAACCCATTAAAATCCTGTAGAAATTAAGCTACAGGATTATTATGTCTTGTATAAGAAAATCCTATAAAACAATTCCTAATATGGAATCCTTTAGGAACGGTTCCAAAATATGATAGAAATTCTGATTTGAATCCCATAGAGAATTCCTATTGGAATCCTATAGGATTTTTTGACAAGGGTTACTATAGTATTACTACAATATAACCGTAGTAAAACCATGGTATCAGAACCATGTTTTTTTAAAACCAAAAAAACCGCACCAAAAAAAACACGGTTACTATGGTCATGGTAAACTACAGTTTTACTATAGTAAAACCATGGTTAATTTTCGTAAGGGATATTTATCGGGGTCCATGCACCAAGATGGTTTAGTGATTAAGCTGCTATACATCTTTACACATGTTATGAATCTTGAATCTGATTTGTAGTAGGCAAAAATACACATCAGTTCAAAAAGGAAATGAGAAAATGATTAGCAATTCACCCTGATGCACTATTATCAAATATGCAGAAATAAAACAATAAATGTCTTAATCTGGTGGGCTTCTCTAGTATTACAATCAAGACCTGTCATGCACACTAACCCATACTTAGAATACTTGATTAAAAACATAAGAAAATACTCTTTGGTATTTATAATAAATAACTCAGGAAATTTATTAAATAGATGTCATGCGATAAACAGTCACTTTAGTAAAATTCAATTCAAAAAGATTTGGTTCAACACTTGCATGCAAAAAACTCAGGTCAGTAAATTCAAGATTAAACTCAGAACAGTTTGATTCTGTAGATTCTGTAGATTCTGTAGATTGGTTCAGTACTCTCAGTTAAAAAAAAATGTACAATAATAGTACAGTTCAATCACTTACATTCAAAAGTATAGGGTGCAGTGCATTTGTTTTGGTTTAAATGGGTTCGAAATAATAGATTCAGAAAAAAAATAGATACACATTTCTAGAAAAATATGAAAAAAATACAGTTCTGTCTTAAACCATGTTACTTGAAATAATATGGTCTAGTTTATGGAAAACTAGGAGATAATTAGAAAATTCCTTCCTTAGAAAAGTTCTTCTCTCATGGCATTCCTCATGGGAGGCATGTGTTGAATCGCCATCTTGAGTCATCTTTTAATTAAAATGCCAATATGAAAAAGAAATAATAATAATAAAAATCTGCATATACAGGTAATAACAGTACAGCTAATGCTTGTCAGCCTGCTAATCGTTGCTAATCGATTTCCACTGTAATTCAACACTTGATATTATGCTAAACAAATAAAGCAGCGATATTACCTTACATATACAAATAAATAACACTCAGATTCCAAATATTGTCCTATCCTAACAAAAAGTGTATTTGTTCAATTATTATTCAATTATGTATTAAGCTAATTTAAATAAAATTTTACAAATATTAAAAAATTAAAAATCTAAAAATTGATAAATGGTTCCAGACAGAATGACTACTTAAAGCAAACAGATCCTGGAGGAGTTATTTAGGAATGAATAAAGTTGTGAGGTGTTAAAATCATCAGTGTGAATGGGAGTCCCTTATTCTGCCACACTGAAGGTGGCAACCCTATATTTACAGTTGCAAATAAGGTTTATAAATGAAATGACAACATGCTGATTTCTCTGCTAAGACCACCAAAACTATTTACACTGTGCAGGATATATAGCTCACCCAGCCGAGTCTTTTGGCTGGCAATGAGGCTGATCATGTTGTAATGCTATATTTTTTCTCTTTATAGTGAAATGAAATGGAAGCAACCAAACTCGCGATTCTTCATGCACTTTCTAACCTACGGAAATCAGATTTTGAGTTATTCAAATGGCACCTGAAAAATGGTGGAGCACAACATAAGTCTATTCCTGTTGGAAAGCTGGAAAAAGCTAATGACCATGATGTTGTGGATCTCATGGCGCAGCAGTACCTTTCAAACGCCGGGAGAATTGCAGTCAGCGTGCTACACAAAATGGATCAAAATGATCTGGCTAATACGCTGCAGGGAGAACTTTCAAAAGGTTTTTTTTTTTTTACACTTTTTTTTTTATTTTTTTATCTGTATCTATGAATTTTTGATCTGAACTGTTATGCATTTTGAGTTTATCTCTATGTCTCCATCAGTTCCAGAGGATGTTTCTGCTGGAGGCGGAGCTTCATCCGGTGCAGCTGCTGCAACTGTTTCAACTGCAGGAGTTACAGTGACCATAAGCTCCGCCAGTGGAGGAACCGTAAAGGCCCCTGTTCTTCATGGTGGTGTGTTTAACGGCCCAGTGAACTTCAGCTAATACTCAAGGATCTATCTATCTAATAAGAATGATTTTAAGGGCTGGAGTGAAGCTAAATTAAACTGGAGTATGTACTGAAGTAACATTATGTTATGCATATTATGTTTACAGCACTGTCAGTTTTGATTTAGATTGAGTCATAGTCTTTGGACTAAAATGCCATTTAATTTTAGTCATATTTTAGTCATCTGAATTGTTTTAGACTTAGTTTTAGTCAACTAAATCTACAGTAGATCTAGTCAACCAAAATCGAATAGGTTTAGTTGGAATGTAATTAATTAAGCATTTCTCTAAAATGTCCAAATTTGTTTTATATTCATGGAGAAAACATCTGTTAAACTGGTAATATTAATGATTTGAAACTGATGTGGTACATAAAATGTCTTTATCTAAAAAATAAATAAAATACTTCTTATAAGGAAACAAGAACATGGTCCTCTTTTCAATGAAATACCAATGGTTATATAATATACATTCTTTATTACAACTTGCATACAGCACCCTTTACTCTTTCAAGACAACATGAATTACATTTTGATAAATCCTTATTAGGACTACTAAAGTGATTTAGTCAAGAGCAGTGAGTAATTTTCCCGCTTTTTTTTTTTTTCAGTCTGCTCTGATTGGTCAGATTCAGGGTTTTTTTTTCCTCACAAAAAAAAAAAATCTAGGAAAGGAAATTCAACTTAATTTCAAGGATATTTTAAAAATGTTAATTAAACTTGTGGTTTGCACAAAGCTGATGGTTTAAAATATATATAATATGCACAGATACAAAGAGTTAATTGCAATAGATTTATTTTAAAATGTATGAATTGATTAATTTCATTAGTAAATGAACAGAAACGACTCAAAAACCAACTTGTAGAAAGATTTAACAACACAGCAGAACAGACTAGATTTGATTTGATTTGTTTGCTTCTGAGAAATTTTGTGATATTTCTGCAAAGGTTTAAATCACTTGTTTGATCTTCATGGTTATGGATTTCATACTGTAATATTTCATACTGCTCCAGGTTGACCAAACAATACCAACAGAGGTATGGGGAGTATCATCTGCCCACAAATACAGACCGTTGGGGTTTGTATTGTGACAGGTGTAGTACCAAAATCCTCCGAGATAATGTTTGGCACAGTTATTTCCCCAGATATCTTGGTCCTTGTCAAAGGTGGTAAACTTCTGCTCACTGTGAGCAGATAAAGCATCGCCTGCAAAGAAGAGAAGCATCACTGAGAACAATAACTCAGTGGAAATGTGTTTTCATGAATATAAATGAAAGTGTCCTACCTGCTCCTCCATCAGTGAATCCTGAGACGTGCAGCTGATATCCATCCATTTCACAATCCACAGAGAAGGACGAGTACAGAGCAAAAACTTTTTTTCCTCCAAAGTCCTCCATATCCACTCTCAGCATGTACTTGTTCTTACGTGTCAACTGGTAGAGGTTTTCCAGCCCTGTTTACAAACACACACATGAAGAACACGTTCAACCAAACACCGGACATGAACATCCACACAAACGGACACACACTGTAAAAAATGACAGTGAATTTAACAGTAAAAAACTGTAAAAATGCTACGGTAAAAACCAGTGAAATGGTTAACGATAAGTTCCCCTTCTATATACGGTGAAAAACTGTGTTGGACATTGCATTTAATTTTACGGTAGTATACCGTTTTTGGAAGTGAAAAAGAACGTAAAATTTACTGTGAATAACCGTAAATTGACATTCCCAGAATTCTCTGAATTTATTTTTTTTATTTGATGTTTTTTGTTGTTGAAATAACGTCATCTTAATTTTTTTCTTGGCAGTTTTGTACATTAGGGTTGTATGTTACATCTAATGTTGTTAAATTAATGTTTTTTGCATTATTTCAGTATTATGTGTGTTACCATGATGGTGTTTAGTGTTTGTGTGAATGACACTGTGCACCTTCTGTATATGTTATTATTTAAAACCACCGTGCGATGGACTTTGGTTCTTCATGTGATGTTGTCATCACCACCTGCTTTTGGTGGTTATCATTGTAATACAAAGATACAAAACAGATTTCAGTGCTTCAAAAATTTGGTACATTACCATTATATGAGTTACGGTTTTTAGTATGAAATTACGGTATTTACCTGTAAATTTAAGTGAAAACCTTAAAATGTAAAACATTGCTACCGTATTTTTTACGGTAAAATTCTGGCAACCACAGCTGCCAGTTTTTTACCGTAAATTTTACGGATTTTTTTTTACAGTGCACGCTGTCAGATCTTACCCAGCCAGTATTCACCCTCCACATTCCCAAATCCTCTCTTGTACTCTTTCCACGGCCGATAGAAACTCACACTGCCGTCCATTCTCCTCTGAATCACCTGTGATGGGTTTATATAGAATATCTGATTCATAATGAATGTTCTGATGTGTGTTTAATGATCTAAAGTCACCTTCGTACCGTCCATCCTCCGTTGTCTGTATCGTTCCCACATGAGATCATGTGACAGTTAGCCCTGACAGGAATGTCCGATGTTGGATAAATGGTATAAATCCCACTTAAAGTTTGTCCTGATTTATAAATGGCAGAACAGTCGACTGACATTTCTTCACCATGTGTGCATTTGCTCATCTGTACAACTGGAAGTAAAGCCACCAAAAAGACCAACATCTACACGAGACACAAGGAAAGAGATGAGCGTTACACAGAAACGTAGACTTATTAAATGTAGAGTTTTAAATGAACTTACCTCCATCTTCTCAATCTCTTCTTAAATTACAGATTCGATTTATCTAAAAAAGTAATATAAACATTTTCAAAGGTCTATTTTTCAGTATAAATGTCTGAATGTTCTGTCAGGTGAACGAAGAACAAAACAGCAACTCACCATTTGTGTTGTGCCTTGAATGTTTGTGGATGAAACACTGATAAACTCCTGTATATATATCTGTTGGATTCCCAAGCTCCTCCTCTGTGTTTTAGTACAAATGTACATAATAAAGCCCCACATATAGAGTACAAATGAAAAAATACATCAGCCTGGATTCATGCAGGTTTAACATGCGGTGACGCACACAAAATCATTATTCATATATTTTTTTCCCTGTTCAGTAAATCTGGTGAGATAGTTACAGCTAAAGCATAAGACTGTTGTTTATGTATGTTAGATTTCATGATAATCAAGTTTGTATTAGTTTTCAATAGCACACACCCAATAACCATGATTTTTTTAAATGGTTTACTTAACAAAAACATAAAATTCATGTTTTCTGTGTAGATTGTAGTTTAATGTGAATTTGTGTTCTAATTCTATGTGATTCAAAATACAATGGCGACATTTTTGCATTTGTATTGCAGATGGCAAACACTGATAAATGAGATAAAAATGAAAACATAACAATGGCTGATCAGCAGAAGAATAAAATTGTTTAAAAAAAAAAGCAGATGAAAAAATTGATTTGTCAGAACAGACAATAAGGCATTGTCGGATGCAATTTTCACACATAAAGCTGAAAGTCTTGTAATTTACCGTAAAAGTCTAACTATACAAAAGCAAATACAACGGCAATAGCTAATGACAATTATACACAATGAAATGAGATATATCATGTTCCAATCTAATTTTCCTAAGCACGCAGAATATGGGTTCAGCCTTGATCTGACAAATTAAACTCATGGGAAGATCGCCGATGACTATACCAATAACAAAATATAAAATATTTTGCTTGCTTTCAAGGTAAATATAGATGGATGGTTTTTCCAAAAACATGACAACATCTAATAAATTACAAGCTGAATCATAAACAGTGTTGCAAATATGGAAACCTTCTGGCTAGAATAAATGTATCTTAAGTCTTGGAGCTTTTTAGGTGTTTTACACTCATATAATGTATATATACGCATTGAAGCTGTTTCAAATGATTTTTCTATATTTGCCTGTATTCAGGGACAAGCTTCTGTTCCATATTTGAGTGTTTTTTTTTTTTTTAAGTTTTAAAAAGGTCACTCTGTTCTAAGCACACTGTATTCTCTCTCTCACACAAACTCAGCTAAATATAATAGTAGATAATGGTAGAATTTTTTTTTTTCTTATGAATAGACATAATCCTTTTTTATTATTTTAAATCATGATTAGTGAAAAGATTCCGCATTCCCTCCTCTGAGGCTTGTTTATAATTTCCACTTTACGGACATTCCCCAGAGGCAGTTTCACAATTCAGGTTTCTCAGTTGTTGTATCATAGTGACTAAAATAGGTCACACACATTCATAATCAATAACCCGATTATGCAACCTCACTCCGGAGGACACCAGAACCAAACATCTTCCCTCATCATTGATTAACTGGACTGGAGGTAGAAGATTCAGATTCCCTAACTTCTTGAAAATAAAGAAGTTCACTCAAATTAAAATAAAGCATGCATATCTGCCCAGATACTTTGCATATCACATATGATGGTCATTGTCCACATTGTGACAACAAAGTACACTGAAAAAAAAAAAAAAAAAAAAAAAAAAGTAAATTTTATTTTGCAAGTATGGCAAGGTATGGAGTTAAGTAAAATGAGCAAAATAAATAAGTAAACTTAATGTGTAATGTTCAATGAGTAATTTCTACTTAATGGTTTAAAGTTCATTCTGCAGTCCTCAAGTACAATTCGCTTACCCACAATTTGCAAACTTCACTCAAACTCCATAGCACTGAAAAAAAGTCACTAAAGCATGTGGCTAACATATATTGTTGACTCAATGTAGTTACTAAGTAAATGAACTCAAAGACCTCAATACCTGGCACATGATACATAATGACGGTAACGATCAGTGAAAAGTTTTTGAGTATGAACGGGTCATTGTGAGTAGAAAATAAACTCTAAATGTTACAAAAGAGAAAGTTACTTAACCTAACAACAAAAGCAACCACAAACAAAAATTAACCTAATTAATTATTAATGCCCAAGTGCATGATGGGAACAACAGGATTATGACTTTGATATTTACTTAAACAATCTTTGTAATAATAACAAACAATTCCAAGTAAAATAATATGTATAAGTTTTTATTGAATTTAGCCTTTTTATTTTAAATTTGTCTAAACTAAATTATTTAATGTAGAAATTACATTTGTTTTTCTGTATTATTTACTTACCACAAAATCATTTTAATCAGTGTATTCCATTATCTGCTCATCTGACCCACTGTCCTTCTTGGCATAAAAATGTGCTGTAAAATTACAGTCATTTACTAGCAATAATGTTCTGTTAACTTTCTTTTGTACCTTGACCTTTGACTTTTTAAACTTCTCTTTGGCTGCCTTACCATGTGTTTGTAAAATATGTTTGGTTTGGCAAAAAAAAAAAGAAGATTGTTGGTTATGTAGTAATGACATAATTGTCATGTAATGACTGATTAACTCTTTTCATTCAGTGTTTCTTTCCTTACCAAAAGTGTTATAATAATACACTTTAATTTTACGTAACCACCACTGTGAACTAAAGCATGACATGACATTTCGAGGTGTGTTACT
>NC_133366.1:6826319-6867806 GCF_049309525.1 Garra rufa | reverse complement strand
ATATATATATATATATATATATAATATATATATATATTATATATATATATGTTTACTACCAGTAAAACTGATACAATTTTGGGACTAAAGTTTTGATTTGACACTTTGTCCTGACCATGTTTTGTTACATACCTTTCGATCAAAGTTATCGAACATCATCAAGATGAATTTGTTTTGACACAGTTTAATTCTGAGTTATTGTTATATTTTCTTACTATTTTCTAAATAATAGCGAATAAACTGTGATAATGTCAGAAATGTTGAAGATGTCAATAAATTTTGTTATGGCTGTATGTATCACTACGCTGTCTCTAACTCAGATCAATGTTTTGTGTCGAATTATTAACTTTTTTGGCAAGCATCTGTGTAATAAGCCGTATAATGTACATCCATCTGGCTATTATCGCAAAATAAAGTCCTTCAGTCTTATAAAACAGCAATTAGATCATCATTGCATGCTGTAATTCAGACACATCCACTGCAACCATTTCGACTTATTTTTCTGCATCAAGGCCCAAATGCAGCTAACAAAGATTGTTGCAATATTTAATGACTGCCTGCTGTTTCTGGATTCAAACCCCATTTATTATTTTCATTCGTGAATCAGGAGTTTTGGTTTGCACCCACATATTCACCGTGAAGCTGTTCAAAAGATCCCTACATGTACCTTTGTGTTTTTAGATGAGATATGAGCTTGTGAAGGATGATCAACATGTCATGTCATGCACTTCATTTCTGGCTTCTGTATTAAAGGACATGATCGTGTTCTATATATGAGTGTTTTTCAAGTTTTAAATAGGTCACTCCGTTCTAAGCATTCTTTCACACACAGCTAAATACATACTAGGTAATGGTAAAATAATTTTCTTTTATGTATAGACATAATCCCATATATTATAATGAATTCTGATTAATGAAAATATTCCATAGAGTTTCTTCCTGATGGTGTTTGCTTACTCTTATTATATAACCTAATTACTTAATCTAATTATGTTTATTTCTTTAGACCTTGTACTGTGTTAGGCTGAGTGAGACTTGTCATAGCACTTGCATGTTATTGTTCTTTTGTTGATTCTAATGGCTTCCATTGTCCTTATTTGTAAGTCGCTTTGGATAAAAGAGTCTGTTTTAGTTCAGCTGCTTTAGATATTTATTTTTAGATCTCTAGAATTTTCATTCTAATGATTTTAGCTTTTGCATGTCTGAAAAGGCAAATCCAAAAGCAGTTCTCAAATTATTTCTGAACATGTGGTTTGGTTGCTATTTACAGTAAAACATGTGAAACCATTGCATTTCATGCATCAAATCTGAAATGATGTTGTACAAGTCACATGGAGTAAAACAAGATGTCAATAAACGTTCAAGATAAACATAAACGGTAAGATAAAAAGGCTTTCATGTTATATTTGACACAATGACACAGAGTCGCTTTCTACTCTGAAGGCTGCATAGAGAGGATCTTTAAAAGACGTGAGGTAGGTGTACAAGTGTGTGAGTGTGTCAGAGACGCTGTAGAAGGACAAAACACCAGCCGTCGTGTCCACATACACACCCACTCTATTGAATGGACAAGAGGATGAAGACTTTAAATTAATGTCTTCTTCAGCGTGAGAAACATATGGAAAAGATGCACAGGTAACGTTCCACGACACATCATTGTTTCCAAGCTGACTCTTGGCCTCTACTATAAAAAAATCATCAGTTTTCCTCATTATGCTTTTGTACGTCACCCCAACCGTCCCCTCTTGACCTGTCCATTCAGCCTCCCAGTAACAACGACCAGACAGGATCTCTCTAGAAAGCACTTGTCGAACAGATTCAAATCTCTCTGGATGATCTGGATATGGCTGCTTCTGCATTACATATGCCGCCGTTCTGTTTCCATTGGAGAGACACAACTGAATGTGAGCTGTGTTTGGATCCAGCGTGAGATCGCAGGCATCTGTGAGATAAGAAATGAGAAAACACAACCATTAGTGCCTCAGAGATAGACATAGAGAGATGGAGAATGAGAAACTTACACTTTCTAAACCCTGCTTTAATGAAGTGGTCACTCATAGGGTCAGTGCTGTAGAAATTGATGAAGAAGAAGAGGTTAAGAGAATGAAAGCAAATAATAACACAAGGTTGTTGGTTCGATTTACAAGAAATGAATAAACTGAATGAATGAACCATGAATTAAATGTTCTTTTGGATAAAAGTATCAACTCAAATGTAGTTGCTTTCTGTATGTCACTTAAACAACAATGACCTTATGACTAATGTTTTCTCTTAACTCAAAACAGCTCAGCTAATAAAATATAAGCTTTTTATTGGGACATCCTTAAGACCACAAAAATACTTACAAATTTAAAATATGAATGTCATATTGTTGACCAACAAGACCTACTTGAGTATCTGCAGTGAGCAATTTGGATCCTCCAGTTTGTCATTGAGCAGCTGGACTCCTGATTCTCCTGGGTGATTGTAGCTCAGATCCAGCTCTCTCAGGTGTGAGGGGTTTGAACTCAGAGCTGAAGATAAATAACTACAGCCTTCCTCTGTCACCATACAACCAGACATCCTTCAAATTGACAAAACAAATGAGAAATATTATATTTGTTAAATAAATAAATGAAAGCTTTTTTGTTTTACCTCAGTATCTCCAGCTGACAGTTTGGACTCTTCAATCCATCAGAGAGCAGCTTCACACCAGAGTCCTGCAGGTCATTGTTACTCAGATCCAGCTCTCTCAGGTGTGAATCTGAGCTGAGAATCGAGGAAAGGTACTCACAACTCTTCACAGTGAGGTTGCACCAGCTCAACCTGCAGGAAAACATTTCAAAACAACCTTTAATCAATAATCTGTTTCATACAGCATTGTTAATGCTACATATCATCAATACTTTCCTCAGAACCTGAAGTCTACTCTCTGGATTTTCCATCCCTTGTAGGAGCTCATAGAGTCCAGAGTCCTGCAGGTCATTTCCACTGAGGTCAAGCTCTCTGAGATGATGTGAGATATTCTTGAGAGCAGAAACCAGCTCAATACAGCTCTCCTGGCCAAAATGACACTGGACCAACCTGAATGAGTACAATATTAGAATAACATTTTAGGTTTATGTTTACACTAAAATGAAACTCTCATAACCTGAGTGTCTCCAGACGACAGTGTGGGCTCTTCAGTCCAGCAGAAAGCGCCTTTACTCCTGCCTTGATGCTGTAATTGTGACTCAGGTCCAGTTCTCTCAGAGGACAGTCTTCTAGCTGAAGTGCCATGGCTACTGTTTCACAACACTGTTCTGTCAGTCCACAGTCTGAAAACCTGTAAAGATGGAAAGACGTTAGCTAGTCATGAAGAGTTTACTTTTACACAGTTTCAAAATAAAAAAAAATCCTAATAAAGTAAAAAAAAATGTCAATACATTGCACAAAAAATGTTGAAAATATATAAAAAAGTTTTAAGTCATTACAAGTTTACAGTATAATACATGTGCATTAGTTCAATAATATCAATTGATTATGTAAAAAATAATAATAAACCTAAATTTAGAAAATCTGGAATGGAAAGAAAAAAGAGTGCACAATGGTTTATACTGCATTTCTGCAGCATCACTGTCACAAAAAGACAAAACATTTTTTTTAATAAAGTATTAGTTTTATTCATACTATTCAATTAATTATGTTTTTTTTTTGGAGAAATTTTATTTATATAATGTTTTATTTGACTTGACTTACAAGGCTTTTCTACAGCATCTTACGGCTGGGACAAGTCTCCTGCATCCCGCATATGTTTTGTTGAACATCTTTGCGTTCAAGTCATCCAGCACCTCGCCTGACATCAGAAGCACATAGACCAGAGCTGAGCAGTTGGATTTGGACACCTCTTTTGGCTGGCCGCTCTCTGACCTCATATATTTCATGATTTGTTGATACAAGGTTCTGTCCTGCAGTTCGAGGATGCAGAAGAAGTGGTTGATAGATTTATCTGGGCACTTGTCATTGTTTTGCAGTTGCTTGATGTACTGTATGGTTTTATTGATGCAGTGTTTACTGTCCAGCATTCGGTCCAGCAGGCCGATGAGGAGTTTTTGATTGGACTCAAGAGAAATGCCCAGCAAGAACCGCAAAAAGAGATCGAAATGTCCTCGGTCACTCTTCTTTGCTTTATCGATCGCCTTCCTCAGCAGAACGTACAGCAGTTCTTTCTCATTAGGACACTTATTCTCAAGGAAGAACATCAGCTCGTCCATGTCCAGCTTCAAGTAACAAAGAAACACATGCAATGCAGCGAGAAATTCCTGCACACTTAAGTGTATGAAGTAATATACCTTCATCTCGTGCAGAACGGAGTCTTTCTTAAAGATTTCAGTGCACAGACCTGTGGACTCCTCGCTTGTATCGATGCCACATGCTTTCAGATCCTTCTCATAGAACATGACGTTACCTTCTTTCAGCTGTTTGAACGCCAATTTAGCCAACTTGGAGATTATGTCTTTGTTTGAACTCAAGAGCTTTGTGCGATCTCTTTCAAGCTTCTTCTCATATTTCTGGTTCTTTATGTTCATCTGTATCAGAAGGAAGTGGATGTACATTTCAGTGAGAGTCGAAGGAATGTCCTGCCCGTCATTTTTTAAAAGAATATCCTGAAGAACAGTGGCCGTGATCCAGCAGAAGACGGGAATGTGGCACATGATGTAGAGACTACGAGATGTTCTGATGTGTTTGATTATTCTGGAGGCCTGATCTTCATCTTTGATCCGATTTTTAAAATACTCCTCCTTCTGCTGGTCAGTGAATCCCCGCACCTCTGTGAGCAATCCCACATACTCAGGAGGGATCAGATTGGCCGCTGCCGGTCGTGACGTTACCCAGACGAGAGCCGACGGAAGCAGTTTCCCTTTAAGTAGGCTCGTAAGTAAATTGTCAACAGATGACCGCGCATTGACACATTTGACTAATTTACAGTCAAAATCCAATTCCAGGCGGCTCTCGTCAAGTCCGTCAAAGATAAACGCTAGTTTACATTTTTTATAAAACTTGGTGTTTTCCACGTCTTTCAAATCAGGATAAAATTCCAAAAGTAGCTCATGGAGACTGATCTCTTTATCATCTTTAATCAAGTTAATCTCTCTGAATGGCAGCAGAAACACACAGTCCACATGGTGATTGGCTTTTCCTTCAGCCCAGTCCAAAATGAACTTGTGCACAGAGAACGTCTTTCCGATGCCAGCGATACCTTTGGTCAGCACGATGTTACCCTCCTCTTTTTGCTTCAGTAAACAGAATATGTCATTGCAGTCAATCGGTGTGTCTTCAAATTTTGGCGCTTTCAAGGCTCGGTCAATCTTCAGAACCTCATGTTCATCATAGACGTCCGAAATGTCCCCTTCAGTGATGAAGAGTTCAGTGTACACTTTGCTGAGGTGCGTTTTGTTCTCCTTTTTACCCTCAAACACACGACCTGTATTAGCCATCATGTTGTCTTTGTGACTTTCCAGGATTTTTTGCAAGACGTCCTCCTCTAGAACAAATCAAAAGCACAATAATTATAGTAATTTCTGCCTTAAATCACTGAGATGTTGAAAATCATAACTTGTAGACATTTAGAAATAATCTAAAACCTGACACATTTATGACCAGGATAAAGAAGTGGCTATTGTTTTCATACCTTGTTTCTGAGACATCTGTCCTTCGGGTGGATTCTGAAGCCCTGTTGAGTAAGCATCCGAACAAAAAAAAAAAAGAGTAGAGAAATATGTTTAAATCAAAACATAAATTGTTCAGTGTTGTGGTTGTAAAGCCTATTTATTCAAACCTTGCAAACTGTTTGGTGGTTGTAAAATGTTAAACAATGTTGCCAAGTTTTCCCAGAGAAATAAGCAACTTGGTTTATAAAAAAATATGTCCAAAAATATGAGCCCTTTGGTGAACTTAGGAAAAAATTATAGAAAATATAAAAAAATAATATTTGTTGAAAGAAATAAGCAAAATAATTTAAATAAATAAAACCAAGCATTGAAAAAAAAAAATATACATCTTACTGATTCTTGAAAATTTGGCAAAAACATGTCCCAACAAGAAAAGTGTTCATTCTGTTGGAAATGAAGAACATTTTCATAAATCAAAAGAATCAAGATTATAATCAGAGGGTCAGTTGCACATATTTAAGGTTCTTTTATAGTTTTCTTTTAATTTTGTATTAATTTAATTATCAAATCTGGCCCATTGCCTACAAAATCACTTGTCCTCAGATAGGAGATAATCATTTCAACTTGATTAAAAAAGCAAAAAGTAATCATTTAATTGAATAATATTTTTACTATATGAAAGAGTACATTGTAATATGTATCACAAATTACAAACACTGTGTTTTGAATAATATTTACAATTATTTTTGGTTGCACAAAATGTGTCCCACATATGCGTCACCACCGTCAGATATTTATAAAAAGCAATAAAATCAGGCAACTACAAGGTCAACTGCATTCCTGAGGACCACATTATCAAATCTTCAGCTCTACTGCATGCTTCAAGATCAGCCAAGCTCCTGTAAATTTGCTATTTTCTCTTAAACTTGTTCATATTTTTGGACACTGCTACTGTGGCAACCATAACATGTCAACACCGTCTCTTTTGTATAAATAATATTAGATTTGATTATGACATAAATGTATACTTTTTAAAAACAAGTCTGAAGTAGCTAGCAAAAGAGTTGCAACAAGATGGCTAATGTGAACAACTAATGCATATCATGGGATAGTAGGTTTTTGTCACCACCGTCAGATGTCACCACCGTCAGGTTTTCTGTCTGACGATGTCGAAATATTTGAAGAATATTTTATCAGAGTGCTCAGGATTGTTATTTGTTGGACCAAATAGTTTTAAAAAAGTTGTTAAACAAAAGGCGTTGACTTGAGTGGTATACATTTTGGAATTTTATGTTGTAATGAGGCCACTGTCACCACCGTCAGATTAGTGTCACCACCGTCAGAGGGAGTTTTAATTTTTTTAAATAAATATGCATAGGGGCCTACAATATATTTTGTCAGTGCTGCTGAGTTATTAAAGTGATAGTCTCTTTTAAAACAAAAATACATTTGTTAAATAAAAAACATTTTTAGTTTGATTTAAGCAAAAAGTAAACGTTGTAAAACGCTAAAAAGTAAAATGCCAATTTTATGAAAAAAAAAAATACAAAATGGGGAGGTGACACCAGTACATTGCTGAAAAGCTAAGACCTTGGTCTATAATAATATACATTCAGATGGTGTAATTAAACACAATTTTTTTTTTTTTTTTTTTTTTGAAAATTAAAACCTGTTTTATCCAAATTCCCAAGAATCACTGGTTTGTATATGGGGTAAAAATAAAACTTGTGACTGCTGAAATTTATAAGAAAAAATGCCCAGAATGGTTAATGATAAAAAAAAAACTTGTGAACTGTGATGTTAATCATGTTATTGTGCTATGACCTTACCGACAGCACCAGTGGCGGAGTTGAAACTGAAGATGACTGAACCCTGGATGACATTTCCAGTGAGTACAGGAGCGTTTACAGTTCCACTTGCTTTAGCTTTTAGATCAACGCTGACTGAAGTGTGAGAGGGGCTTATCGTCTGCATTGACCCATCCACTGCATCTGCCTGCTCCAGTTCATCAGCACTAACTGCGCTTCTCTGCTTCTTTGGTTTGTTATTGTCCTGCTCATCCACTGCTTCCAGAAGTGTTTCTGGAACAGACTCCATCTTCTCCACCTTGGTGCTGTATAAGATCAGATGAAAGGAAATAATATGTAAAAATAATAATGAGAAACTATCACTATACTATACCAGTACACATTAAAAAAAAAAAATCCCAAACACAACCAGACCCAAAACTCACTTATTAATGAGTAGCTTCAAACACAAGTTATAAGAATGAGAATAGAAGCAGTTTTGCTCGTTATTTTTACATATTGCACTTATTAACCAGTACTTATGCTTAGGCTATACAAACACGCTCAGTCATGCAGACGGAAAGTCCAAAGTCTCATGGAAAAAAAGTTATATTAATGGTCGACACCAACTGACTACAGCTAATGTTTTGTTTATTCTTAGCGAGCTTCCGTTCAATTCTGTGAACAGAGCGCGCTTTAAAGTAGGAAGAGCTTGAATTGGTACGGATTTTTTAGACTTCATTGAACGACAAACAATTAATTAATTATTTAATGTATAAATATTAACTTTGTATTAAAGCTACTTATTACGTTTAGTCATTTTAAATTTGTGTATTACGCTGGACAAATGCAACGAGTAGCTAGTTTATGTGCATCAAAGTTGAAAATTCTATGGTTTTAAGCATCAATCGACAAATAGCTTTCCACATGCATTAGCGATAAAAGTTACATAAATAAAGTTATATAAATAATAAACACGCGGTACCTGTCTCGCAGCTCACTGTTTGGTTTTTGTAGTTTCACTTTAAATAGTCTCCGCCCACAGGCCTCTTTCTAACGGGACAAAGATCAAGTATCAAGAGAATCCCGTCAAGAACTGCGATTTCGCTTTCGACCTGAAGGGGGCGCCGATGTTCGATTGTCATATTGCCTGAGTAAGCAGCGAAAATAGACTCAAATATTAAGTACACAAAACTGTGCAAGTACATTAAGCAGGAAATATTAAATAACATTTGCAACAGGCTACTCATAAATAATATAGGCTATAGCCTGTTGAAAATGTTATTTTGCTATAGATATTCCCTCTAGATCATTTTTGTTAAATGTGAGCCAAAATCATCACAATTAAAAGAACCAAAGACTACTTCAGTCTGTTTGCATTGAATTTATTTAATACACAAGTTTCACAATTTGAGTTGAATTACTGAAATAAATAAACTTTTCCAAAACATTCTAATTTATTGAGATGCACCTGCATAATAGTGATGTTGTGTGAGATTACTGACTGGATCGATACCTTAATCAGTCCAGATTAAAAAGATGTATTCTATCAGAATTTACACACATAAATAAAAATGTGAGATTGGGAGCTAAGAGTAAGATTTTGATATATTTGTGCATTTTTTGCAGATTGCACAATTATTGTGAACACATTGAAATGACCAGAATTGATTTTTGGAGTTGTGCCATAGATCACAGCAACTAATACTAATTAGCTGATAATTAGCTCATATTAGCCTGTCAATCACCTTTTGTTAGATGTCAGTCTGATTTTAATTTCAACTTTTATTATTGCACCACAGCATTAATGTTATTCACTCAATTAATTTTTGACTATGTGCTTTGATTTATTTTTCCGTAATACCAAAGGATTTGTGAGCATGAATAAATTACAGACATAAATGTAACCAATCGTATGTCTCCAAACAATACCAAGGCCACAGATTTAAGCAAGCGAGAAGCATTCAGGTTTAACCTGGTCTCTTTTAATGTCGACAGTCTTTTGGTTTAACAGATGCATAGTCGCATGTTTCCTGCCCATCAGACGTCTTGTTTGAATGATGTCCAGCTGAAAATTTGATGCTGGAGTAAGTGAGATCCACAGAGGAGATGCTGGGTATTTGTGCTAGAGCATAAACAGAGGCGTCACGTTCAGCAAATGCTGGAAGGACCACACTATAGTCAGGCTGATCAGGTATGTTCCTGATGTCTTCATAATCGTAGACCGTATGTGTGGCCTGAAGAGATGGGGGAAAAAAAACACCAGTGTAAAAAAGGATTTGATCCACAAACAAGTGATTGCATACAGACTGAACTCAAACAGACGCATGATGAAACTCACTTCTCTAGTTTCTCCCGTATCTCTAGTGGGCAGATTGTTAGTTGGACCGTGAACGACATCTTTGGGCGGCGTTTCTATTTTATCGCACAAGATTTCCAGATTTGTGACAATGTATTAAGGACTATAAATGCTTGGATTTATTATGGCAAATGAGAATAAAAATGATTCTATATTATGTAAATTGATGTGATAAAGACAGTTACCTTCTTTCTTCTGCTTCCATCTTAGGTATATAAACAATAAGAATCCAAACCCTGTCAGTATCCCTATGACCATCACCATGATGACTACTGTAGAACCTTACCAAACAGACAAGAACGTAATAAGCTACTCAAAATTGAACTTGAGAAACAAATGCCTTCGTTCATTCTGTCAGAAACACTGTACCTGATTGTGGTTTTTGTGAGACTGCATTAGACGATGAGAAGAGCAGTAAGACTGTAGATGATGCTGATGGCGATGAAGATAATGAAGATGTG
This sequence comes from Garra rufa, assembly GCF_049309525.1. Taxonomy (NCBI): domain Eukaryota; kingdom Metazoa; phylum Chordata; class Actinopteri; order Cypriniformes; family Cyprinidae; genus Garra; species Garra rufa. The sequence continues at coordinate 6,857,569 of NC_133366.1, read as the reverse complement.
ATGGGTCTGTTCGAGGCAGTTTGTGCTTGAGGCGGTTTGCTGACATGCAATGAAGCTTTTGTTGTTGGTTTAGGTGTCATGCTCTCTGATGTAACTGAAACACCAATAGTCACTTAGTTTAATGCAGAGCATGCAGTTATTTAGAAATATGAAGACAACAAAAATGACTTAAGATGCTTTTTAGATATTGAGCATGCATTTCAGAATTAATATACACAGTTACATTCATACAGTCTTATTGTGTCTAATGGTCATGTGACACTGTACTTCCTCCTGACACAGCTGTTAGTAACGCTTCACTAATGTCAAGGGTGAGGTGGAGAAACAGCAGCGTATGTGTGATCAGTGATGCGTGTTTAGCATTTGCACTATTTCTAAACTAAAAAGAATCATTATTTAGTTAATTTCCATAAACATAATATCAAACTGCTAATGTTATATTACCAGCAGAAATGTTTAGATCAGTGACTGATATCCACTTGATTTTGTGCCCTTGTCCTCTGTGTACAGCTCCACACCAGTATATCCCTGAATCATTTTCTGTCAGATCAGCGATGGTCACAGTAAAGACTCTTGCAGATGTGTTATCACTCAAAGAGAATCGGCCATTACTGTTTGTCTCTGATGAAACTTTGATAGCTGATTTCTCACAGAGGGATGGGTCGCTTCCTTTGCAGATGAATTTGACATTATTCTTCAAATTTCTTTTATAATGGCAGAGAATATTAAGAAGCTTTCCAGTCACACCGGACACTCTGGACACTAAATCAGAGCAAAAAATGAGATACAGTACTTACAGTGACAATTTAGCTGTTTAATCAGATACTGGTCTGAATAATGTCAGTTTACATTCATTGACACTGGTTTCACTGGTTGCTCTGCTCAGAGACACTGATAATGTCATGATAGCGAAATGAACAAACCATGACCTTTAGAATCGCTAAATGTCAGCGGATAATGCGACTCTTTGAAAAGCTCCTCAATGTAACTGATTTTAAAGAATATAAGCACAAACCTAAATATTGAGGTGTGAGTCATGAATTTTTTTTTAAAGGTAAAGTTTAATGGTTTAATGTTTTTTTTTTTTTTTTTTTAAATGCCTTGATAAAGGCTGATGGCTGGAATATATATTATAAAAAAATATGTCTAAGAATTTAGTAGTTATATTGTTATGCAGCTATATATTTTTTGAATGAACTGCTTCTTCTCAAAAAAACTGCATGCCATTTGGCAGGAAATTATCGGGTCAGTATTTTTTGTTGTCTGTGGTTTGAACACTTGTTCATCACCATCTGCAGAGGATACTGTGGTTTCTGATATCTCGCCTTTCTACATCTTTCAGCACATCAGACAGTACAGTCATACATGCTAAAAGACCTCTGACAGACTACTTTAGAGTATTTTAGTTAGGTTCATATATATTTCACAGCATATCTATGTGCACTGATGAAGTAATAACACATACAGTGTATTCTGACTTACCATGTATAATTTCCAGATGAATCTGTGTAAAGTCATCTAACTTTCCCCGCCCTGTCTCTATTCCACACCAGTATTTGCCTTGATCCTCTGTTCTCAGATCAGTGATGGTGACGGTGAAGATAAGAGCTGTTTTGTTGTCAGTCAGAGAGAATCTCTCATCTTGAGCTGCTGATCCAGATTCAACAGGTTTGTCTTTAAACAGTCTTAGGCATTTTCCTCTGCAGAGATACTTGTTATCATCCTTATAGTCGGGCTCATATGGACACCGTATCTCAACTTTTCCTCTTTCATGTGCAGTGAAAGTCCAGATCTCCTTCATCTCACATGCCACAACTATAAAAACATACAGAGAGAAAAACAGCTCAGTGCACACATGGATCTGATTGAGAACAGACAGACTGTTAGAAAGAAACAAAATAACTCTCACCTGACACGAGGAGCAGCAGGTTAAATGTGAGGAGCTTGTCATCACAGCGCTGGATCATTCTGCTTTATCTGTGTGACGATGGTGGTCTCTATAAAAGTAGAGCACTCTCTCTCTCTTTCTCTCTCTCTCTCTGTGTGTCTCTCATTTGCTCCTCCTCTGTATGAAATAGTGTCTTCACCATGAGCTCCCCCTGTTGCCATCTTTGTTGAATAAATTCAGTCTTACATTTGTTCATTTAGCAGATACAAATAAATGCAGCCTTGTGCTTAGAATCAACTTTTAGGAGCACATAAACATGACTGAACATGCAATTCATCAAGTCACCAACACAGATCACAGCCAAGAGACATCAGACATCATTCTAAAGCATTGTACAGCATGTAACCTGAATATGTGACCACTGATGGCAAGCCGTTTTGACTTTTATTCCATCTCAGGATATGACTTCTTAATATCAACAATTCAGTTTTGAAACTGTTCATTCTTGATATCAGCAATTAGATTTCCACTAGTGACTATTGCTATTTTTGATATCAACAATTTCATTTTCACTAGTAACAATGTTAATTCTTGATATCAAGAATCTAATTGTTGATATCTGTAATTGTATTTTCACTAGTGAAATGTCTCCATAGACTGCCAAATCAAAATCAATTGTTGATGTCAAGAATTCAGTTATTACTAGTAAAAACCTTTATTTTTTGATATAAGCAACCATGTGGTTAACTAGCAAAAATATATATTGTTGATATCAAGAATTAACATCGTTACTAGTGAAAATTGAATTGTTGATATCAAAAATAGCAATTGTCACTAGTGGAAATCTAATTGCTGATATCAAGAATGAACTTTTTCACTAGTGAAAACTGAATTGTTGATATCAAGAAGTCATCTCCTGAGATGGAATAAAAGTCAAAACGGCTTGCCATAGACCACTTGGTGTCAGTATGATCCATATATTTCCAAATTCAATGGCGCACATTAACACACAATCTGGCTGTCAGTGCTGTTTTTGAGTTATAAATATGGTTACGTGCATTTTAAAGCATTAATACAAGTGAATTAGAGCACGATTTGAAGTGCCAAAGTCAGGTGATCGCAGTAAATGACTCTCTCACATTATAATTATTTCAGTCTTTCAAAAATTTTATTGTTTGCACCCTAGGAGTCAATGATTTCTGTAAAGCCATGATCTAGTGCTTTTGGGTTTTAACTGATCTCAGATCAGCTTCATAAATGTACAGACATTTTAATGGCACATTTGTATAATAAAAAGAAAGATTAGTAGTTAATAGTCTGATTGGTCAGTTTGGCCAAATAAGCCCTTTAAATAAATAAGCCCCACAAATAAATAAAAGAACTTATATAGAAATCTCACATTTAATAGTATTAGATGATTGTGTAATTGCATTTAATAGATTAAATTCCATCAAAACATTTGGTTTTTATTACAGGTGATTTTATTAAAGTTTTGGTTAAGTTTTTGTTGCATTGACCAGCAGGAGTCAGCAGTGTGTGGCGCTTCAAAGCAGTAAATAATTTAGCTAAATATGTTTGGTCTATTATAAAATTATTATATAATTATAAAAGTATTACAAGTCCATCAGATTTAGATATGTAACAGTTTAACACTTAATCAGCCTGCTGTCCACGAATGTCCACAGTCTTTTATGACTGTACTGATGTAGTCTCGAATGTTTTCTGCCCGTCTGAAGTTCTGTCTGAATGATCTGTAGTTTGAAATATGACGGTGGAATAGATGAGGTGAGGATCATAGAGGTCATGTTTACCAAATACAGGAAGGCCCAAATCATAGCTGTCTGTGCAAATGATCTCTTCATAATGACAGACTGTATGAGTGGCCTGAAATGAGAGAAGAAAGACAGTCACCAGAGTAAAAACAGACTGGAGATAAGCAATAATATGGTCAGTTGTGGTAAAGATGATAAGAATCCACAAATAAGTGATAACATAGAGATTAATCTCAACCTCAACACATGATGAAACTCACTTCTTTAGTGGGCAGATTTTCGGTCAAGACACGAACGATGTCTCTCAGCCACACTGCTGTTTTACGACACCAGATTGAGATAAAATGTATTAAACGCCTTTGACAAGATGTACAAGTCCAGTTATGAAAATACTACAGTGGCAAATTAAAATTGCTAAAATATCCTGTGCTATTTAACATGACGTGTGTGTCTGAGAGTAAAAGACAATGTTATACCTTCTTTCTTTTGTCTGCCTCCGAGAAAAATAAACGCTAGGATTCCAGACACCATCAATATTCCCAACACTAACAGAATAATGACTGGTGTAAAACCTTGAAAAACAGACAAAAAAAAATCTAATAAATGACTCGAAACTTGAGAAAGAAATGTCTCTGCACATTCAATCAGACACTTTGAGCATCAGAATCCATCATACCAGGTTGGGGTTTTGGTGACACTGCATCAGTAGACGATGAGAAAAGCAGTAACACTGATGGTGATGATGATGATGAAGATGTGACGTTGGGTCTGCTGGTTGCAGTATTTGCTGTCACTGGTTTGCTGGTGTGATGTGATGGTTTTGTTGGATTAGATAACACCCTCTCTGATGTACCTTAAACACATATCATTAGGTTTAATTCATGATGGCACATTTGCATCATTTATAAATGATGGAATTGAAAATCTGTGTGAATGTCTGTAGTTTATGCAGATATGGTGGGAATAAAAAAAAGCTTAAAAAGTGAAAACAGAAAGAAATGCTTTTGCACTTTTCAACTGAAATAAATATGTGCAGTTTCATTTTAAGTCTTACATTGAGTCACAAGGTCATATGACCATTTCTGTGACTTGTGAACTTTCCCGATGACTAAGCTGCCATTAAACATTCGCTGATTTCCGGGGTGTGGAGGAAATACAGTGGTCTATGTTTAACCAGCAACATTTGTTTAGAACAGTCTTGTAGTTTGTAGAAAAAATCATTATTTTAAAATTATATTCTGTTCAAACCCAACAAAACTTCCTAATAAAACACAAAAATTGCTGATGGCATCTCACCGGTAGAAATGTTCAGATCAGTGACTGAAATCCACTTGATTTTGTGGCCTTGTCCTCTGTGTACAGCTCCACACCAGTATATCCCAGAATCCCTTTCTGTCAGATCAGTGATGGTCACAGTAAAGACTCCTGCAGACGTATTATCGCTCAGAGAGAATCGGCCATTACTGTTTTTCTCTGATGAAGCTTTGATAGCTGATTTCTCACAGAAAGACGGGTCGCTTTCTTTGCAGATGAATTTGACATCGTTCTTCCAATCACTGCCACTAATGGCAGAGAATATTAAGATGCTTTCCAGTCACACCAGACACTCTGGACACTAATTCAGAGCACAAATAACAGACACTTGGGATACTAAGTCAGAGCTTAAATAAGATAATTAAAATATAAATTAGATAATAATGTCAACGTCTTATAAAACACCAGCAATGTCCTCTATCCTTGGGCTGTTTTGCCATATACTTTTTTATACTAGTGTAATTCAAGTCTACTATTTTGACTCTGCTTAGCACTGGCTGCTCTGCTTATGAACAGTGATCATGTAATAAACATGAAACACCACAGTGCTACTTGTCTTTTACTAAAGAATACCTGTCTTTCTGAATTGCTAAATGTCAACAGACATAGTGACTCTTCTACAGGTAACTATAAATGTAACTGGTTTTAATTCTAACATTTCTTTACACAAGTGACAGGAAGTGATGCGGGTCAGTATTTGTGTTGGTGCCTCTGTGGTTTGAACACTCGCTCATTTAGAATCTGCAGAGGATACTGTGGTTTCTGTTATTACGTCTTTACATCTTTCAGAACGTGATGCAGAAAGACCTCTGACATCTTACTTTAGACTGTATTAGTGTTATATAATTTTGGTTCATATATTTTACACCACATCTATGTACACAAATGGGGTATATTTTGTACATACAGTATTTTCTGACTTACCGTGTACAATTTCCAGATGAATCTGTGTCAAGTCATCTAATTTTCTATTAATCTCTATTCCACACCAGTATTTGCCTTGATCCTCTGTTCTCAGATCAGTGATGGTGACGGTGAAGATGTGGGCTGTTTTGTCATCAGTCAGAGAGAATCTCTCATCTTGAGCAGCTGATCCAGATTCAACAACTTTCTCTTTAAACAGTCTTGGACATTTTCCTCTGCAGAGATACTTGTTATGTTCTTCATATTTAGACTCATATGGGCACCGTATCTCAACTTTTCCTCTTTCGTGTGCAGTGAAAGTCAAGATCTCCTTCATCTCACATGCCACGACTATAAAACATAGAGAGAAACAGAGCTCAGTGCACACATGGACCTGAGTGAGAACAGACAGACTGTTAGAAACACACAGAATAAACTCTCACCTGACATGAGGAGCAGCAGGTTAAATATGAGAAGTTTATCTTCACAGATCTGGGTCATTCTGCGTTGTCTGTGTGGAGCTGCTGGTCAAACTTAAAGAAGGGCTCAGTTTCTCTCTATCACTTGCTCCTCCTCTCAATGAAATGCACAGAGTATTTGCAGCAGGAGCTCCCTCTATTGACAAGTACTGCTCACTGCAGATATTGCTGCCCATTATGAGAGGAATTTTAAAATAAAATATTACTTTGATATTATTTACAACCAAAATGCACATTCATTGATTCAGTTCTGGTAAATATGACTTTTGAACAAAATGTTGCTTTTTTGATCTTTGTTTAACTCAGCTTGCAAACTATCTTCTCTGTGCCGTGTCAGGAAAAAAAAAATAAAATAAAAAATCACTGGTTATATTTAACAGTCCTTTGGTATCTCAAAAGCAATGAGGGTTTTTAAATCCAAGATAATATCTTCTGTGAACGACTTGAGGTTCCAAAATGAACCATTACTTCAAATTATTCTTAATTTAATGCTCTTTAAAAGCCATTTAACTTACATTTGGACAATTTGATCTTAAAGTGAACAACAAAACTGTCATTACTTATATTCACATGTACTGTATAAATTTTTAAGCCAACATATTTGGCCTATATGACAGTAGTACACTATTGATTATTTTTCTGACACAAAAAGGAGGGTCCGAAATGACAAACTGGCAAAACTTTATTTATTGGAGTAAATAGCTACATACTGAATCACATACATGTCATATTTTGAGGCTGTTCAGCCAGTGTGTAGAAATCACTGTCAGAGGGGTTTGTGGGTAAATGTGCCAAGTCATAAACCGTGTTTAAACTGATAGGCTTCGGAGCAGACGGGTTTGATGTGTTTTCAGAGTCTAGGATTGTTGCATAATAAGGAGATGAGAGTTCCTGAAAGAGACAGGTTTATTATTTTAATTGAATAACATTTGGGCTTTTCAGTTCTATCATGAGTTACAATCTTTTTTTAAATTTGTAAATGAACACCAATTTGAGAAATATTGTAGTCATGCTAATAAATAAAAACACTTTAACCTCATTGCCATCTCTTGTGTTTCCCTGATCCGATGAGCCTGAACCTGTGGATGGACAAAATGATGAAAGCGTGAAAGTGAACATACAAGAATAAGAAAGCATCATTTCAGCATCACATTTGGTTTAGGAGCGATTGTGTTTGTACCTTGTGTCTTTTTACATCTGCACCTGAGCAGCAAACAACTCAGTCCTCCGGCTAACAACAGAATCAAACACACAACCACTAAAACGATGATGTAGAGATCTGGAGAACACACACAAAACACAGGAAAAAACGAAATTCAAACCACAGAATGAAGCATCACCAGCAAGACCACAGCTGTGTAGATATCAGCATGAGTGTGCAGGAACAGTCCACTATAATATACAAAACAATTAGTCTAGGGACAGGACACTGAAAGGATAATCCAGTAAAACTCAAACTGAAGTACTCTATCAATCACAGTCACATCTACAGTCAACTAAGCTGTGTTTATGTGCAGTTCTGATGGGTGCTTTCAAAAAATGCTTTGTGAAGCTTCGAAATTTTTTGAATTGAACCGTTGATCAGACTGTATCAAAAGTCCCATGATTTCAGCAAGGATTTGTTTTGTCATGACTGATTTGAAAATGATGAAATCTGTGAACTCATGAATATTTTTTTCTTTTTCTCAGATTGGTTAAGAATTTAATTGACTTATTTGCATAATAAAAGGAAGAGTATTCTCAGCATGCACGCAACATCCTAAGACGTTGATCTTTCGTTGAAAATTCAGTTGCGATGTTGGGTGACCAAAACTTATTGTCAATTCAACATCTAATGCCGATGGTAATTTGATGTCAATGCTGAAGTCAGTTGACGTTGATATGTTGTTGCTTTTAGGTTGTGTAACCAAAATGCAACATAAAGTCAACATCAAATTGATGTCAAATACTGATGTCAACCTGATTTTATATTAACATCCAGTGCCTGCTGGGTTTATTGGCCTGTTTAGAAAAGCTTTCCATAAACAAACAAGTCCTGTAAATTGAACAAATAACACATATTATACAGACACTTCATATTTAATGAGATTACTTAATCTGTTAATTGTATTTCATAAATTACACTTTGAGAAAATCATTTCAAACTGTTTTTCAGTGATATTATGCATATTTACCATTATGACCAGCTGAATGCTTTAAAACCGTGAATTATTTTATGGCGTAATTGTTTCGATTAATCCAGATTTTCAAAAAGCTTTGTTTTTCTCATCCTCACTGCCAAGGCAAGCTCTTCAAGTATCACTTTACCAGCAAACCACTTTAACTGTGATGCTCTAAATGGCTGTTAATCCAATTTCATCATCATTACAATCAATGTAAAGAATTCACCAGACTGGACTGAAGCATCTGTTCTTGATTTTTCATTGTTGCCTACAGATGAAAGGTCAAGAATCAACATGGGATTAGTTTACATGTACATTCAATGTGTAAATTCATTGCGAATGGTTTCTTACCTGAAACGTGAAGTCGAATCTCTGTGAAAAGCGAAGCGTAGATAAGTTTGTTGTCTATTCCACAGAAATACACCCCATCATCATGTTCACTCACACCAGCAATAGTCGCAGTGAGGACATGCTCCTGTTCATTTTCACTCAGAGAAAATCTCTCAATGGTTGCCGACCCTCCATATAAACGAATAAGAGACACTAATGATCCATTCTGCACTTTGTACAAATGCTTTAGATAATCTTTATATTTCTCTGGATATTTGCAGTGGATGACAGCAGTTCCTAATGTATAAGCAGTCTGTTCCTCCAAAGTCCCACAACACGACTCTGAAACCAAAGAGAATTTCATTATTCCAATTGGAGTAACAAAAGCTGTTGGTGAAAAAGACAAAAGAGTCAATGAGCACAATTTAGGAAATAATTTCTACCTTGTTCCACATTGAATTTCACCTCCTGAAACCATTCACTGCCGGCTTTACATCTGTATGTCCCGCTGTCGTTTACAGTCAGGTTTCTAATGAGCACACTAATCAGACCCACAGTTTTATTATCAGTCATAGAGAATCTCTCTTCTGGGTTCCATAAATCATTCTTTACTTCTGTCACAGTTTTACATTCACTGCCCAACATTTTGCAGAAGCTTTTTACACTGTCTCTGGTTTGCACATTTTTATGATCATACATACAGTTGATGATAACACCTCCTCCTGTGATGCCAGTCACAGCGTCAGCAGCATCACCCATGTGACCTATCAATCAAATTTCACTTCCTCTTTAATACATGCCTTATGATCAGATACTCTCAGCAAACTTAAAAAATGCACATAAAGACAAAAGATCTACACATAAACACACATGCACTCACTCACACATGATTTGATCTCAGTTGAGTAAATGGTAAAACACAACTGTCATGTGCAGGTTGATACTGCAAAGAAAACAGCATCTTACCTTTAATCAGGCAGATCATGAAGAAGAGGATGGTCTTCATCATCATCACTGTTGATAAAACTCTGGCTCCTGTGAATCCGCACATTCTTCAACAGTCATAAACGCTGTGAGTCTCTCTGTTGTGTCTGCTTTTGTGTCTCTATCTTGCACTGTTAAAAGAGTTTTTTATAAAACAAACAGCTCCACCTCTTCCCTTTCCTCTTTGCTAAACTCTTCTGACTTACTGTGATGAAATGCAGTCCTGCTGTCACTGACTCACAGTGGAGAGTTAAACCAAAAATAGCGACCATGTGCATCTTCCTGTTATCTCCTGTGCAGATCTGAAAGTTTCTACCACACAAATTAGCACACATTTACAGAAAAAACAAAAACAAAAAAAAAACTCAAAGAGCAGAAAAACATGCTTGTATTGACCTGTGGCATGAAATCAGTCTTTGCATCTTTTTGTTCATAAGTCGTGATGATGCTGTTCTCTGATTGTTACCTAATATTTGGAGTCAGTCCTCGCTGCAGCCTGTAGCGCGATGACGTAGCTGGATCAGGTCCAATACGTACTGGACGTTGTTACGCGCATGCGCGCTGGTTTGTTTAGCTGATATTTCAATATAAACAGTCACAGGAGTGAAAACAGCTTTATCTGACAGCTATGATCAGTTTGTATATATTGAATCTAATGTTTAATGTTGTTTTTTCCCCCTAAATATGGTCAAAATAACATTAAAGGTGCCATAGAATGGAAAACTGTATTTACCTTGGCATGGTTGAATAATAACAGTTCAGTCCATGGACATGGTATACTGTGAGTCTAAAACACCATCGTTTCCTACTTCTTATATAAATCAAGTGTTTGCAAAACGACTGAAAAAAGGGCAAATTCTAACATAACACCGACTGTTACACAACAGTCCAGAGGCGTAAGAGTTATGCCTCCAACATTTGCATTGCCCAATCATCGGTAACGTCAGCACATCAGTAAAACAACTGAAGGGACATGGTTAGCTTAACGCTAGCGCTAGCCTGTACATAAGATTTTACTTACCACATACACGGAGAGATGACTGCACTGTTGATGGCCAATGATTTACAGATCCTGAGTATCACTAAAGCATCAAAACATGTGTGGTAAGTCCTTCTTATGTTTTTCTAGTTTGCTGCAGTATAACGTTACACAGATGTTAGAAGTGAGAGAAAAAAATGTTGCGGATTCAAAAAGGCAGATTCAAAAAACCGCATATTAAAAGCGGGCTAGAGTTAAATAAATTAAGCGGCCTTTATTAAATAGATATTTCCTCCATGTGTTTCCTCCAGCTGTTTGAGAGCGAGCAGCTCTGTGAGACAGCCAATCAGAGCAGAGCTCCTCATTATTATGCAGGAACCTTCCAAATAAGGCAATAACAGAGCATTTCTGTCACAGTTCTGTCAGTTTATGTCTTTGGTTTCTCCCATTGTCTCCCCCTGTAGATCTGTGTGATTTGGTTTAGCCCTCGTTTGTCCCGATCCCCATCTACTGTCTGTAATTATCAGTTCCCTTTATATGTCTGTCTTTGGGTTCAGTGTATTGTCGGTCCTTAACGTTACATGTTGTGTGAGAAAGCCTTCTGTGTTCCTGCCCTGTTCCATTTGGAGTATTATATTAAAGAAACTGTCTACTTTGACTTTCCTCTCTTCTCGTCTTGCACACACCCCTGACAGAAGGACCGACTGAAACAGTCGCAGCGTGCTTTCCCTGCTTTATTTTTCAGTTTTTACCTGTGTTTATTTTTTATTTTTTTTCGTCATGGACCCTGCTGTCAGCATCATTCTCCTGGAGCAGGGGGATCGTTCTCTCGAGGACTACACCAGAGACTTCATCCACCTCGTGCCTTGCACGCACTACCCGGACTACTGCCTCTGTACCTTTTTCCGAAAGGGACTGAGTCAAACCATCAAGAGGCAGCTGTCCGGGGAAGGTCCTCGAGGGAGCATCGCTGATTACATCGTATGGGTGCTGGTGTCCAGCAGATCTTCGTTGGACACGGAGGATGAAACCAGCCCCACACCTGATCCAGAACCCAGCCCAACATCACCCCGACAAGCGGAGTTGCAGCCCGAGCCCACCGACGATGGAGAGCCAGAGCCGAGAGCGACAGAGCCAGAGCTGGACCCATCGGACCAGGTGAGAGAGCCGACTGCAACATCCGCGACGGTGGAGTATTACGTGGATCAAGAGAGGGCAACAGAGAGCCCTGCCCACTGCACCACCACTGGGGGTGAGCTTGAGGACCATTCCGGGGACCATTCTCATTGACTTTTCGTCTGAAATATCCATCTGTCCTGACTTCCCTACCAGCCTGGAATTCCCACCCGCCCACCTTCCGTCATCCACAGCCATGCATGTGTGGCCGCCGCTGTCCCCTGACAGCCCCTCAGCTCACCCTCAGCCCAACTCCTGTGCAGTGGGCTCGCCACGGATCCCTCAGCTCCGCCTCCAGCCTCCGAGTCAAGGACTCCGCCTCGGCCCTCCGACCCTGCGGTTCCACCACGGCTCTCTATGCCCTCCTCTACAACGTCGCCCGTCGTTCCACCAGCTTCACAGGGCTCCATCGTTTTTCCGGCTCCGCCCTGGTGTGTCATCACCCCATTGTCTGCTCCGGACTCTGCTCCTCCAGCTGTGCCTCGTCGCTCCGTCCCGTCCCGCTCCTAGGGACTCCTCCTTCTTGCGGGCACACTCTCCATCCTCTGTTGCTCCGGCTCCGCCACGGAACTCCTGAATTCTGCTTCCGCCTTAGGCGCCAGAGCCGGTTTCACCTTGGCCCCCGCCGGATCCTCGGCATCACCCCGGATCTACGGGTCTCCATCTCCACCTCGGGCTCCTCCTCCATCTGCTCCGCCTCTGTCGGTCGGCCCCATGGAGTCGGCGGTGCTTCCTCCACCATGGCTCCTCCCTCCATCAGCTCCACCGTGGGCCGTCATCATGGCTATGGTCTGGGTCCTGCTAACTTTCTCCTGCTTCAGGTCCCTCCTGTCTCTTCCCTGGCTCCTCCCACCATCGCCGCCCCCTTGGACTGTCCTGTTTGCCCCATCGGACTCTGTTTTGGTCCCCCCTAGTTTTCTGTTTTTTCGCCCCTCTTTTCTGTTTTGTTTTTCTTTTTCTAGGGCACGAGGACGCGCCTATTCGGAGGGGGGCGTAATGTCACTACTTTGACTTTCGTCTCGTCTCGTCTTGCACGCACCCCTGACAATTTCATTCAATTTAATCCATTAAATTTAAATTAAAAAGCTCTAAATTTATGCAATTTAAAACTTTAAAATGTTAACATTTTGCATGTGTGTAGAGAGCATCACATCACAAATTAAGAATCACATTTGTGCAAATTATTATTCATCAGTTATTACTTATTCATCACTTCTGGTACACAGGTTAGAATATCATAACAATACAATATTGTCCCTTTAAATCAGTGCATGCGTATTATATTCAGAGATCGCTAATGTGGATGTGTCCATGACGTCAGAAAAAAAAAATTATAAAAAAATTAAAAAAAGGCCAACAGGCCTAGGTATTGGATCTGATCCATCTACTTTTTACTCCAATATTTAGATTCTAAATCATTAGAAGTAAAGTCCTAATATCTTAAATTAGTTATTTGAGAACTGTCATTAAAAAATTCTTTAATTGTATACAGCCATATAGGAACGGTAAAAGTGCATGCTTATACTGTAACTCTATGTGCAGCACAGCACAGATAATGAAACTTCAATCTTAGATTTAAACAAACTTGATTGAGATGACACCACGCAATATAGCAAACCACATTTTAAAAACATACACGAGAATGCTTATTTATTTTAACCTGTTTTCATGTTCATTACTATGGCGTGTCCTCGGAGCGATTATATGCTCCAGCTGCATAAACACAGATGCATAATTGCTTCTGCTGCTTACATGACACGTAGTTTAAACTTGTTTGTTATTGCTTTTTTATTAATTCAGTTAGGCAGACTACACCATATACACCCATCTAGATTATGTTTCTAAAGCGTGCTGCGAACTGCTACCACAAGCATTAAAGAATGAGCGGTGAGCTTGGAAACCGATACAGGAGAAAACCAAAACCAACCTTTGATAGGGCTGGGAAAGAATCAACTTTTTTTTCTGCTGTAAAGTTGGGCAATTTAAGATCGGTAGTCTATGGGTTTAAGTCACGTATAGATTTCAATAGAGAGAATGGGAGGTTGAGGCTTTAACCACCATCTGTGAAATGTGATAATGATGGCATTATGTCATATTGAGTTGGACTGCACCATCTAGAGTTTTATTCCAAAACTTTGTATTTGTGTTTATTGGAAAAAGCAAAACAGAAATCTCACATTTAATGTTAGAGTATATAATAGCATTTAATAATTTCATAATTTCCAACAAAACATTTTTTTTTTTTTTAAGGTCTGCATTTTATGGAAGTTATAATTGCATTTACATTGTTTTGACCAGCAGGCGTCACCAGCATGTGGCGCTTCTAAACAGTGGATCTCTCCAACAATGAACCATATGTCACAGCAGTCACACAGCAGCAGCAGGCTCAGCCGGTTGTGGGCGGAGTCTCCTGCTGCTGCCCAATCAGGTCCCACTTCGCAAACTATCCATTTTAAATAGTATTCGCAAATAGAGTTAGTATGTCCCAAATCGTAGTATGTTTAAAAAAAGTATTCCAAATATTTCGAGATGATCTACTACTTAACTTCAGAATACGAAATACGGATCAATGCGCCCACAACACGTCGCGGTGAACGAGGATTCGATTCAAACTACAAACACGCATAAAAACTGTAAAAAAAATTAAATAAATACTAACATTGAGGATATGCGTGACCAACGGACGGGTGGAGAAAGGGTTGTGTAACCTGATAAAAAATATATATTTAATGTTATCCGCATTATATTTTATCTGCAGCAACATAATTACCTTTTAGAATGGCAGAAACAAAAGATGAGAATCTGCTGGCCAAACAGTCCTTCGTGTTTCACTTGGATTTTAAGGATGATATTGATATGGACATTTTCCTTAAAGGTGCCATAGAATGCATTAAGAGAATATTTTAAGTTGTTCTCTGATATCTACATAGAAGGTACATGGCATAGGAAAGGGCAAAAAAATCTCCAGAAACGGTTTTACAGGTCCATTTACAACCCTAGGATTTGTCCCTAGAATGAAATGGTCTGTTTTTACCTTATTTGGAAGCTTCATGAATATTAATGAGCTCTGCTCTGATTGGCTGTTTCACAGAGCTGTACATCTCTATAGCTTGCACATGGATAAAAATACATATTTAATTAGGAGCTCTAGCCGCTTTTAATATGTGCTATGTTGAATTTGCTGTTTTGAATCGCCGACATTTTAGTTTAATTACTGTGATTGCAATGTTATAATGCAGAGGGAGTGCGTCCTTACCACACAAGTTCAGCTGCTTGACAGTGATTCTCAGGATCTGTAAATCATTCGCCATCATCAGTGCAGTTATTTCTGCATCATTCACCATCATCAGTGCATTCATCTCTCTGTTTATGTGGTAAGTGAAATCCTAGGTGCTGCAATGTAACAGGCTAGCGTTAGCATTAAGCTAACCGTGTCCCTTCAATGGCTTGCCTTGTTTTACTGATGTACTGATGTTACTGATGATTGGGTGATGCAAATGTTGGAGGCGTAACTATTAACGATCGGGACTGTTTCGTAACAGTCGGTGTTATGTTGGAATTGACCTATTTTTCGGTGGTCTTTTGCAAACACTAGATTTATATAAGAAGGAGGAAACGATGGTGTTTGAGACTCATGGTATGTCATGTCCATGTACTGAACTGTTATTATTCAACTATGCCAAGGAAAACACAGTTTTACATTCTATGACACCTTTAAAGAGTGTGTGGACAAAACATGCCTCAGGATTAACTGCATGTATAAAGAGTTTTTATTTATTCATTTATTTTAGGTTTAACCTAATTAGGTGAGTAATGTGGTTCACGAGTTCGCCCTTACATCTAATCTGCTTGAGCGAGTATTAAGCATATTTTGGCGTGCTGTCCGGGGGAAGGGTTCCGGGCCGGAATACAGGCCGGACCCAGAGAACTCCCCCTGCTAGTGTAGGATAGAAACAGATTAGAAGTGGGGAGTAGGGGTGGAGGAGGGATGCCAAGAAACTATCGCTGGATGGAGGTAAGATGGCTGGTAATATATAGAGGATGCGCTGATTGAATGATTGGTTAAACAGGTTGCACCTGTGCCGAATGGGTTGATTATCTGATCGTGCTCCTCCTGAACCTTGTTTAATCAAACATCATTTATTATCGTTGTCATATGTGTCTTCTGTGCTACGACATTTGTTTCATTTCGTAATATCTTTTGGAAAATCCAGTTAATGATGCGTATAGTGTACTGTATAGCACATGGTATTATGTACTATGAAAAACTGGTTAATACTGAAATGATTGAGTAAAAATATAGTTTAACTATATAAATAAAAACGTTATATTGCTCAGGTTTTAAGACACAAAAAATCTAATAAAAAATGTAATAATTTAAATAGCCGGGTTTAAATACATATATAATTTAAATAGGCGCGAACACACACACATGCAATACAGACCAAAAGAACTTTTGGTCTGTACTGTATATTTTTCTGTTTATTAAAGTTTTTACTCTACATTTGTGCAGTTTTCAGTGGGTTAGTAATATTTTATAAATATATAAAATGATATATATAAATTAATAAATAAATATTTTTAAATGGGTTTTTATACAAAAACTGCCTTTTTTAAGTAAAATTTACTTTATAAAAGACCCACATTTCTAACTTTAATTCATGGGGATAACATGGATAATTTCACATGGTTTAGTGTAAAATGGGCATTTTTTGGAAAATCAAGTTTTAAAAGTAAAAAAAAAAAAAAACTAACAAAAAAAAAAAACTACAAATAACTTTTACCAGTAGGTGGCTGCAGAGTCTCTTTGCTATTTGACCACCTGAAAGATATTTTTTCACAAGTTTTTTTCAGTTGAATTCATATGTACAGTACAGAACAAAAGATTGGACACACCTGAATGAGAAGGTGTGTCCAAACTTTTGGTCTGTACTGTATATATTTATATATATTTGAAATACTGACTTAACATTAACAGCTTTGAAACACTTCACAAGATAAGTACCTAGTGCAATTTCTGGTGTTTATCATTAATAAATTATTTGTATTATTATTTACTTCATTATTATTAATAAAATACAACACGGTATAAAGAAACAACATTAAAAATAAGAAAAGGAAAAGAAAAAATATAAGTTGATAATTATTTTCACACACTTTCTATCTGAGATGGAGACTCCGCCCACTACCGGCTGACGCCTGCTGCCGCGTGACTGCTGTGACGTATAGTTATGCCGTTCTGCAATCGACCCTTTCTCGATGGTTTTGAAAAGTTAGTAACAATTAACTCAAAATCTTAAAAAGAAATCCTTTCTAATTGTTTCTTTGTTTGCTTTTTTGTTCTGAAAGACTGTAACATTGTTAAGTCCTAAGATTCAGATACGTGACAGTTGAACTGTTAATAAACCTGTTAAGCAACATGTGCATAGACTTTTATGGACCAACAGTTACAGTTGCATATTTCCTGCCATTCTGAAGTTCTGACTGGTCTGTAGTTTGAAATATGATGGTAGATTAGATGAGGTGAGGATCACAGGTGTCTAGTTCATGGAACACAGGAAGGTCCAAACTGTAGATGTCTGTACAAATCATCTCTTCATAATGACAGACAGTATGATTGGCCTGAAATAAAAGAAGACAGAGAGTCACCAGAGTAAACCAGACTGCAGATAATATGATAAGATAAGAGGTAATGATTATGAAAAGCCACAAATAAGTGTCCAGGGTCATATATTACACAGACAGTTCATATTTAATTATATTACTTGATCTGTTAATTCCATTTAATAAATTATACTTTTTAGTAAGTCATTTTGAATTGGTTTGTAAGTGATATTATGCATTTTTTTGTTGCATTTAGGCTCCTTTAAACTGTTGAACGCTTTAAAACACATTACCTGTGATGTTCTAAATGGACGTTAATCCAATCACAATATCACAATAATTTAATTGTGATAAAGAACTTACCAAACTGGACTGAAGCATCTGTTCCTGATTTTCGATTGTTGCCCACAGAAAAAAAGTCAAGATTTAAAATGAGATTAACTTACATGTACATTCAATGTGTAAAATTATTACAAATCGTTTCTTACCTGAAACATGAAGTCGAATCTCTTTGCAAAGGGAAGCGTAGATAAGTGTGATGTCTATTCCACAGAAATACACCCCATCATCACGTTCAGTCACATTGGCAATAGTTGCAGTGAGGACATGCTCCTGTTCATTTTCACTCAGAGAAAATCGCTCATTTGTGGCCGACCCTCCAAATATATGAATAATAGACACTAATGCTCCATTCTCTACTTTGATCAAATGCTTTAGATTATTTCTATATTTCTCTGGATATTTGCAGTGGATGACAGCAGTTCCTAATGTATAAGCAGTCAGTTCCTCCAAAGTCCCACAACACGACTCTGAAACCAAGAGAATTTTAATTTCATCATTCCAATTGGTGTAACAAAAGCTCTTGGTGAGGAAAAAGTCAAGTCAAGATTACTTATACAGCGCTTTTTACAATATAAGTTATGCCAAAGCAACCTTACAGTATTAAAATAAGAAAAAACTTGGGAATAAACACAAGATGTTAAACCTAAATGCCTGACAGAGAAAGTGAGCACAATTTGTTTAAGAAATATAAATTTCTACCTTGTTCCACATTGAAGTTCAGCTCCTGAAACCATTTACTGTCAGCTTTACATCTGTATGTCCCGCTGTCATTTACGGTCAGGTTTCTAATGAGCACACGAATCAGACCCACAGTTTTATCATCAATCATAGAGAATCTCTCTTCTGGGATCCATAACTCATTCTTTACTTCTGTCACGGTTTTACATTCACTGCCCAACATTTTGCAGAAGCTTTTTGCACTTTCTCT
Organism: Garra rufa; assembly: GCF_049309525.1. Taxonomy (NCBI): domain Eukaryota; kingdom Metazoa; phylum Chordata; class Actinopteri; order Cypriniformes; family Cyprinidae; genus Garra; species Garra rufa. The sequence goes on along the minus strand of NC_133366.1, from coordinate 6,838,708 downwards.
GATTTCCACATTTTCACGATCATACATACAGTTGATGATGACACCTCCTCCTGTGATGCCAGTCACAGCATCAGCAGCATCACCCATGTGACCTGTCAATCAAATTTCACTTCCTCTTTAATACATGCCTTATGATCAGATACTCTCAGCAAACTTAAAAAATGCACACATAAAGACAAAAGATCTACACATAAACACTCATGCACTCACTCACACATGATTTGATCTCAGTTGAGTAAATAGTAAAACACAACTATCACATGCAGGTTGAAAACAGCATCTTACCTTTAATCAGGCAGATCGTGAAGAAGAGGAGGGTCTTCATCATCATCACTGTTGATAAAACTTTCGCTCCCGTAAATCCACACATTTTAGTCAGAACAGCTGTGAGTCCCTCTGTTGTGTCTGGTTTTGTGTCTCTATCTTGCACTGTTAAAAGAGTTTGTTACAAAACAAACAGCTCCACCTCTTCCCTTTCCTCTTTGCTAAACTCTTCTGACTTACTGTGATGAAATACAGTCCTGCTGTCACGTTAAACCAAAGATAGTAACCATGAGAATGTGTCTTCCAATCAGTCTTCATATCTTTCTTCATAATTCATGATGCTGCTGTTCACTGATTGTTTGTAGTCGCCTAATAAATAATTGAATCAAATCAGAGAACCAGTGATGGTTTAATCTGCGTTTTTAATACTTGAACAGCAGAGGGAGCCAAACTCAAACAGAACATGTGTGATATACAAACCCCCAAAAATTAGAAGTCAGGTAAAACAACTGACTAATTAAAAGGTGATTTTGTGGGTTAGTGTCTCTGTAGAATAAAAAAAAACACTCAATAAAAGAAAAACAAAACTGTATAACACACATACACACAAGTGATAAACTGTACAATAGATGTTATATGAACAAGACACATTATTCATTCAGCATGCATTAATATCTCAGTCTCATTACTGATATGGCACCTAAACACTGCTTTGTTTCCTATGGTCCTTCTGTTCCAGAAGAGGTATTTCTGAACAAACATTATGCAGTTAGAAAAATTAAATAAACAGTTGCAGTAAGTAAAACTCATAATGAAAATGAATCTGAAAGGTGTTCCTGTATCTTCTTCCATTTCTGCATTAGCCATTTCTATATTCTTTTAGCTGCAAGGGTGTGTCAGGTGTGAACAACACCTAAAACCCAGCTTTGGTGTAAAAAATGTCCTGTTGAGTATTTTTTTATAGAAGATGCTCTTGTGTTTATCTACAGTTTCTGTCATCTGTAATTTCACGGGAGTGTGACAAAATGACTAACTATAGTAAACCGATAAACAATTGAGAATAGTTTTTACTCCGAATTATGAATTTCCTTCACATGTATTTGCCCCTTTTTTTTAGTAACCACAAACATAGTTCATTAGGTTTACTGTGAAAATGTTCCACTAATTCCGAAAATGCACACATAATTCTTGTTTTAAGTAAAAAAAAATAAAAAATACAAAAAAATTCTGCACTCCGTTACAATAAATGGTTTTTGATTAAAAAATGTAATATCTAATGAAATCCAGATTTTTTTACCTAACCTAACTGTATTGACCTGGGCTGCGTTTCCCAAAAGCATCGTAAGCTTAAGTACATCGTAGACCCATTGAAACCAATGGAGCTACGATCAACTTAAGCTTACGATGCTTTTGGGAAACGCAGCCCTGGATTACAGAGTAAGCATGTGTATGGCCGAGCTAGACCAGACGAGCATTTGAGGTTAAGTATATACATTCTTTTATTTTTATTTTTATTTTTTAGAAAATGACCAATCGTTTTGCTAGATAAAACCCTTAATCCTCGGCTGCGATCATTTAGAGCCCTTCAAAGCTGCATTCAAACTGCATTTTGTAAGTTCAAACTCGCAAAGTCCACCATAGAAGTCCACTATATGGAGCAATATCCTGAAATGGTTTCCTCAAAAAAAAAAAAATAAGTTCACATAATTTTTGTTCTGGAATTGAACTACTCCTTTAACATCCATGGCACATTCGTTTGATTATTCAAAAGAACAAAGAACAATTCACTGAAAGATTCTTTGGGAAACCAAAAAAAAACCCTTAATTTTTAAGAGTGGAACTAGCTGAGTGATGTACGGGGATTGACCGTGGTGTAATGAGAATAAATCTCCTCATTATTGAAGGTGACTTTAGTGTCACTGAGAGACTCTTTGTGTTTCTTGAAATGGACCGTAGCATACAGGAGCCCATCAGAGGGGTTTGTGGGTAACTGTACTGTAGAGTACAACGTGTCGTGTGGATCAGATGAGTCTGTGGGATGCGTAACAGTGGAATAGAACACTCTTTCTTCAGTTTCCGGGACTGAACGGTGTCTGACGTCTCTGATATTCTCATAGTCACTTGCTGCATTAGAGGCCTGAAAACAGATAAGAGAAAAAAAAAACAGATTCAAAATGAGGGCTGAATGGTTCATGTAAAACTGAATCGTGATATGGCTTAATGAAATTATGAAATCTAACCTAAACAAAGGCTGCAATGTAATTAAGTATTTTAAGCTTTTGCTTTGAATTAGGGATGCACTGATCCGACTTTTTCAGTTCCGATACCGATACTGATGCCTGGGCTTTGTATATCTGTCGATACCCGATACCGATCCGATACCATTGTTGAAATAATAATAAACTGCATTCCTTCCACCTTATACCTTCCTTCCACCATGTAGAAGAAACTAAAGGCACCAAACTTTCCAAACTAAACATTACTTTCCTAACTAAGACAAAACAGATGTAATGTATTGAATACTTATTTATTTGTTATTTTAAGAACAATTCTGCATTCAAACCAAAAATAGAATGTAATAAAACTTCTTAAAATAAATGTAAATAAATAAAATGTATTAGTAGAAATGGAGGAAGAAAAAAAAACTGCTAAAACAGCTATTTTTTTCAATATCGGGGCCGATATTCGATCCTAATATCGGATCGGTTCACCCCTACTTTGAATTACAAATGATTGCACATTTACTAGGGAGTATTTTTTGTCACAGCTGGTCAGTCACATCAAAACAATTCACATGTTCTGTAATTGGTTTATGTGGTTCTGATTCTGCTTCATGTGCAAACAATTGTCAACAAAATTTTCAATCAAATAGAAACGCCTCTCACCTCTCCACCGCTCATCTCTGTTCTGTCTGTGGAAGAGTGTTGATCTGCGAAATATAACCAGACTACAAATACTTAGAACAAAACATACAATAGTTACAACATGCAACAATACACTAAAGTTGCATTAAGAAAACATAATATGAGCTGTTATATCAATTAGTGTGCCTTCAGGTATAAGGTTGGAAAAAAGCTAAATAATTAGTTACAGATAAAAATAAGTCCATTTTCAAAGACATCAGTTGAGAACTGGATAATCTACTCATGTTATTTGAATTAAAAATGATAGGGAGAAAGTAAAACAGTAGCAGGTCATGCAAGGCCAGCAGACCGTTAAATCATGTGTGTGTTTGCGATCATCACCTCGTGTCTTGATGTATCCTAATTTGCATAATAACAGGACTGACGCTCCCATCAGCAGCAGAGTCACACAAATGCAAGATATGATGATTCTGCCAGAAACACCTGAAGAACAAGTGCCAGTAATACCAGTATTCTTCAAAACCACAAATGTGCAATAAACCATATTTTACATGAAACATACAGCAGCCAAATCTTTGCATTTGGTGTAGTTTTAATTTGCATCTGCGAATTTCCTAAAATCTATTTGTGGCTGCTCAGTTCTTTCACTTCTGCTTTCATAACCTGAGGAAATCACAACCCACACAACGTCTCCCTAAACCATTTAATCTCTAAATTTACCACTATCTGTAAAAAATGTAGTTCAAGTAAAGGTAAAACTTACTTTTTTTGACTTCTAGATTGACTTTAGTGATGACAGGAGCTCCACACCAGTATATCCCAGAATCCTCTTCTCTCAGATCAGTGATGTTCACAGTAAAGACTCCAGTAGATGCTTCATCACTGAAAGAGAATCGACCATCTCTGATCGTCTCCAATGAAACTCCATCCTTCACACACATGGAGACTTCATGTGCTTTACAGAAGCTCTTCTGATCTTCATCATGATGTTTGCACTGGATTGACACGTCGTCTCCTTCATACTTAGTCAAGTTCAGCTCTGGAAATGTTCACAAATACAAGAACATCAATTCACAGCCGTAGTTTGACATGTTCAGATGAATAAACTAGGGATTCACCGATATGTATCGGTCGATAACTTGCGCGTTTTGTCAGTAAAGCCGGTTCTGTAATCAGCGGTAAATGCCATCAGGTGCGTGATTTCACGTTGAGCCGTATATACTACACACAGCCTTTGTTCACTGAGGAGCTGCGCACATTCACACTGATAATGAACATTGATTTGCGCAGCTCATCGGTAAACAACGGCTGTGTGTAGTATATACGGCTCAACGTGAAATCACGCACCTGATGGGATTTACCGCTGATTACAGAACCGGCTTTACTGACAAAACGCGCAAGCATGATCGGCCGATTCATATCGGTGCATCCCTAGAATAAACCTTCCTCACCCTCGTTCATGATGACCATCAGATGAGTGTAAAGATAATTGAGGTCTCTTTCTGATGTCACTGCACACCAGTATTTCCCAGCATCCTCTGCTGTCAGTCCAGTGATGGTCCCAGTGATGTTGGTCTCTTTCTCTTCTCTCACAGTCTCATTGAGAGGATTTCTGTCTCTAGTGGAGCACTTCCCCTTACAGAGAGACTTTGGCTTTGACTCATAGATTGAATCATAAGGACAGAGGATCTCAGCAGATTCTCCTTCATGTCTCACAACTGGAGGCACTGCAAACAAACAAACATGGACATTTAAGACAAATGATAAATTTACATTTACTGTATTAAGCAGTTGTGTACACTGTGCCTGCACTCTATTGCTAGTTATCACGGAATGGTGGCTGTAGTAAGAGCAAAATGAAGAAGTGTAAAACAAAACAGTATTATTGTAACCCACAAGGAAAATACAGGGAAATGTTGGAAAGAAACAAAACGATGTATAACATTGACGAGACCAAACAATGAACAGAAGGATCTCTGTGCTTAATTACACAGGGAGAAATCAATAAAAAATGTGGGGACAAATTAACAATAATGGAAAAAATAGAAAACAGGGAGGCAATGCATGGACAATGAAACCAAAACAGGCTACATGTGATATTACACCCCTCTTCCAGACGATGCTTCTTTGCACCATAACAGAGTCCAACTAAAGAAGGGCAGGGGGAGGCAAAGGGCAGGATCCAAGAGAAGGTGATGATGAGAGAAACCAGGATGGTGATATAAGAGCGAGGTGCCAGGGAAAAGCCTGATTTGAAAGCTGATGACAGGGGAACAACAAATGGAGATGAAGCCATTGGAGGGGGAGACCCAGGTGGAGCCAAGGAGAAGCATGGTGACACCAGAGTCTTGGACTGTGGAGGCTCATAGGACCAAGGTGAAGCCAGAGGAAAAGATGAGCTAGATGGATGGAGGGAGGAGACAAAGCCAGAGGAGTGGACAACCGTGGAAGAGGCAGGCTGAAGAGCAGGAGGGACAAGGAAGCCTGGCAGAGTTCGAATACTGATGGACCCTGATGGAGCCAAAGGAGCATAGAAACAATGAGGAGCTGAAAGGTAAGGAGGTGGAGTCCAGGGCTCAGGACAGAGCTGGAGACTAGGGGCCGAAGCGGAGTAGAGTAAACCAGGAAAGAGCTAAACAACAGAGACCAGCTGCAATTCACTCTCAGCAGTGGGAATGTGGAGGGGGTTCTATTCCATACCCTCAAGCTCCATAAGGATTGCCATGGTGTCACACATTGTTGCTGGCTCAAGCACCAGGTCAGGTGAAATATCAGGCTCTGGATCGGGGCGATGCTTTGCTCAGTCACATCATCTTACACTGGCTTGTGTATTGCAGCACGCTCGGGCTGTCCATCTAAGGTGGGCACTAGCAAATGCTCTTTGCAGTGGGGTGATGGCTGGCTGGGCTCTGGATCAGGAGTGGTGCTGGTGATATCCTTCGTGGGGCAGACAGTGAAAGCCAATTTATTGTTCTCCAGTACCCACTCCACACAGGCAGTAAAGCTCCCTCGAGGACCGTCCTCAGATAGCATAGCATATATCGAGATGTTAAGGCTGATTAAATAAAAGGTCGGCGCCGATAGCCTTGTGGGCAATGTGCCACATACAGCTCAGTTGCACCACAAGCTGCTTGATTTCGTATACCGGGTCATGGCCCTTTCTCAACCCCCCCTGAAGGAGTGATCCCCTGCTTGAACAGGAGGAGACGTACAGCAGAAAGGTCCATAGTAAAAAAAAAAGAGACACCTGCTATGTTTATTAACTTTTTTTTAGGCTAATGAACAACTACTCTATGCCATTCACAGTTACATCGCAGCTCATAATTTTTTTTCACTACAGTTAAATCATCTAAAAAGACTCACTGATGACGATGAGCTGAATTTTAGTGGTCAGGGAGATGAACGTCAAATATGTGTCTCTGGTTTCTGCTCCACACCAGTAAACTCCAGCATCTCTCACGCTCACATTACTGATGCTCACTGTAAAAACTCTCTCTTCATTTCTCTCAGATAAACCATTCATTTGTGTAATTTTACATGAACTGATGTTCTGGCAGATGTGATTATAAATGTGATTATCATCCTCTTTGCAAAAATGAACTTCATATCCCTCTGGGATCTGACAGATGATTTTGACATCTCCACCAAGACGAACAGATTCAGTTACAAATGTTGCATCTATAAGTCAAGAGAAACAACAACAACAATTATTATAATAATTAAAATCAGAAGAAATATGTCATACATACAAGATAAAGTATTTGAAGTTCCTCACTATGTTCGATGTCCAGCTGAACTTCAGTGAAGCTCTCAGTATAGTGAGATACATTCACTCCACACCTGTATGTTCCAGCATCTGCAGCTTTCAGCTCTCTAAAAAACACCTTCAAGACTCCTGCTCTGGTGTCGTCAAATAAAGAAACATCTTCATTCTCCTTCCATTCATCCTGAACTCCTGGATTCTTCCTCTCTGAACATCCATCTGATTCTTTACAGATGTATTTTGGCTTGGTTTTGTATTGAGGATGTTCACACTTGATCATCAAACCACCTCCTGAGTAGCCGCTCACTCTAGACATGCCCACTTTAGCTGTCAATCAGATGTTTTATTAATTTTAAATACACCTTAATAACTCAACCTCCACCACACTGCGACTCATAACTTTTACATAAATGTTTGATGGCTACATTGTGATTCATCTAAATCGACTCACTGATCACGATGAGCTGAATTTTAGTGGTCAGGGAGATAAAAGTCAAATATGTGTCTCTGGTTTCTGCTCCACACCAGTAAACTCCAGCATCTCTCACGCTCACATTACTGATGCTCACTGTGAAAACTCTTTCTTTATTTCTCACAAATGAACGATTTATTTGTGTCACTTTATATGAACTGATGTTTTGGCAGATGTGATTATCATCCTCTTTGCAGAAATGGATTTCGTGTTTCTCTGGGATCTGACAGGTGATGCTGACTTTTCCACCAAAAGGAGCAGATTCAGTCAAAAAAGCTGCATCTGTAAATAAAAAAATAAAAAATTACACAAAAATCTAAACAAATACTTAAATATATACACATAAGATAAAGTATTTGAGGTTCCTCACCGTGTTTAACGTTGAGCTGAAGTTGAGTGAAGATCTCAGTATAGTGAGATACATTCACTCCACATCTGTATGTTCCAGCATCTGCAGCTTTCAGCTCTCTAAAAAACACCATCAAGACTCCTGCTCTGGTGTCGTCATATAAAGAAACATCTCCATTCTCCATCCATTCATCCTGAACTCCTGGATTCTTCCTCACTGAACATCCATCTGATTCTTTACAGATGTATTTTGGCTTGGTTTTGTATTGAGGATGTTCACACTTGATCATCAAACCACCTCCTGAGTAGCCGCTCACTCTATACACATTCAGTTTATCTGTCAATCATAAGCATCACATCTAATCATAATCAAATCTTCCACAAACTTGCCACCATTTACTCTCGCTGTCTTTGACACTCCACAACATGAATCTGCCAACATTCAATGTTTGTAAACTGGGAAACTACATACAAACATAAACTAAAGAAAGCACTGAAAATTGGATCTGTGATACATTTCCCAAAAGTTTTGTAAGCCTAAATTGCTCATAGCTCCATTGGTGACAATGGTTCTAAAATCAACGTAGGCTTACAGAGTTTTGGAAAAACGCAGCCCCAATGTTTATTCTACTCACCCATAATGTGCAGGTAAACTTTATTAAAAAAAGTGTAATGGTATGATTGTCCTGTAAGCCAAACTCCACATAAATAAACTCCTCCATCATCTGGTGTCACAGCATTAATTCTCACACTTAAGATATGTTTATGTGTGACATCTGAAATAATGAATTGCTCTTTCTTCTTCCACCTGCTGTAGATCATGTCAACGGAATCGTTTCCTTCTTTAAATATGATCTTGGGGTCATTAATATGATTCTTTGAATATTCACAGTTAAAATTGGCAGTTTCTCCAATATTCACCATCACTCTCTTTGATCCTTTACAACATGAATCTGTCATTCAAATTATAAAGAAATGCATTTTTCATAAATAAAAGCTTCAAAACAATCAGTAACTCCATTAAAGACATATAATGACATAGACATGTAATATATATTCTGGAAAGTCTGGTAATGACTGACCTTTTTTCACATTCAAAGTCATAGCTATTGACCATTTGTCTTCAACCCCAATCCTGTATGTTCCAGCATCTTGTGTGATCAGATCTCTAATGTAGATCATGAGATGTCCATAATCATTGCAAAATAAGGTGAATCTTCCTTCATTAATCCATTTTTCATGTTTCCTATGAGTTATTATGGCTGTACTCTCCAACTTTGTCATGTATTTAGCATCATTTATGTTCCAAGGCTTCCATAAACTAACAAGAACGCTTCCTCCAGAATATCCAATCACATCAATGTCACTCACTGCATCTGTCAATCAGATTGATACTGTGATCAGAAAGCTGATGAACAGAAAACAGCATCATTACTGCAGTGATGAAAGAGAAAAGCTCTGACCTGAGATCAGGTAGAAAGTGAAGAAGATGAGGAGGATCTTCATTGTGAGTTGAGTTCAGTCTTCTTTATGCTGAATGATCTCTGTGTGAATCTCTCTGTCTCTACATCTGTCTGCTTTAGTTACTTCCTCTTTATTCAGCTCTTCATCAGTAATGAGCAGCTTTACTGGCTCCTCCCACCATCACCACTGACTGAATATCACATTAATCACACTGAAAGAGCGCCACCTAGTGGATATGATGGTCATATGATGGTAGTGGACATGACCTAGTGGATATGATGTAAGTCAGTTAATGTTATCTAGATAGCAGTGTTTTTAAACTCTACACCATTCATTAATGAATTCATTTATTCATTAACCAAAATATATGGACATATAAGGCTGTAATTGTGTTTACAGCCTCAACCAATATCATGCTCATCTCTAGACTGTAAATACTGTATGATTTCAGAAATTTATAACAGTAAACATGGAAACAGAAAAATAACTTACCTTACTTTTCAGGATTGATTGCTAAGTATATTGTGGGAGATCCACAAACCCCACTGTAACTGTCACTTGCACTGCCATTTTTACACTACTGCCATGAAGCTCCATTGGGAATAAAGCAAAATCCCTTTAAAGGGTTAAAAGATCTATCATAAAAAAGTGCTCCCCACAGCTCCAGGGGATTAATAAAGGCCTTCTAAAGTAAATTAATGTGTTTGTGTAAGAATAATGTCTATTTATAAACTGTAATCTCTGGCTGTAATTTCTAGTATGACACTTGGCGGAAACTAGGGATTATAATTTATAATATAAAGATATAATTTATTCATATTTGTTTTAAATATGAATATTTTTTCTTACACAAACAATTCACTTCAGAAGGCCTTTATAAACCCCCTGGAGTCATGTGGAGTACTTTTTACTGTACTCTCAACAGCCATTCACTGCAATTATTAAGATTGGAAGAGCCAGGACATTTTTAATGTAACTCCAATTGTATTCATCTGAAAGAAGAAAGTCATATAGACACAAGGCTTGAGCGTGAATAAATCATGGGGTCATTTTTAATTTTAAATATCCTTTTAACACAAGCCATTTCACTCTGCGGCCATCTTTGAAATGCCTCTCAGGCATACAAGTGCATCTCCTATCTTTGTAAATGGGGAAACATCAGTTTCACTAAAACTGTTCAGCAAGCTCACAATTAAATTTCATATTTGAAACCACCAGTGAAAGCCGACAACTGTCTGGCAAAAAATCCATTTCTTAAGGTAAGACCAGCTGGTGCGTATCCGCAGCCCTAAACACAAAAACACAAAACAGAACAGCATTTATATCATTTTTGGTAACACTTTAGAATAGGTAACACTTATTCACTATTAACTACGACTTTTCCCTCAATAAATTCCTAAATTGCTGCTTATTAATAGTTAGTAAGGTAGTTGTTAGGTTTAGGTATTGGGTAGGATTAGGGATGTAGAATAAGGTTATGTAGAATAAGGCATTAATATGTGCATAATTAGTACTAATAAATGGCCAATATTCTAGTAATATGCATACTAATAAGTCGTAGTTAATAGTGAATAAGTGTTACCTATTCTAAAGTGTTACCTAATTTTTTACCTTTGATACACAGCCACGTCTAACTGTCCTGAGCACAAGCTTTTCATCCGGCTCGTTGCATGTGTGTGCGCTCTGGAGTAGTATACGCAAACGCCGGAAGGGAAAATCGGTAAAAAGTCAACAGTTCCAGATGAGTTTGCGCAAGCAAATGTAATCTTTTAGCTTTCAATCGGTTTGAATCAGGAAATAGCAAGTAATTACCGTTTTGAATAGCCGCTATACACACAATCTCTGTGCACTGTGTAAACAATGAGTGTCGTATACACGCGACAGATCGCTTCTGGCATTTGCGTAAACTACGCCATAGCGCGTACACATGCAACGAGCCGGATGAAAAGCTTGTGCTCAGGACAGTTGGACATGGCTGTGTATCAAAGGTAAAAAATGATATACCGTATTTTCTGCACCATAAGGCACACCGTATTATAAGGCGCATGCTAAAACATACGGTCTACAAAAAAAAGGTAACGGAAGCAAAACAGTGAGTTTAGTTGAACTTTATTCTACTATTTAACCATACACTCACATTATTTTTTTTATCAATCTTCTTCCACAAATCCATCAAAGTCCTCATCTTCTGCGTCTGAATTCAACAGCTGGGCAATTTCACCGTCAAACATGCCAGGTTCCCTCTCTCTCATCATTGTCGGAGTCAGTCTAACAAACAATTGTTGTTAAACGTACTGTACGTATAACGTAATGTTCTCTGATTGGTTTATCGCTGCCAGCGTATGTAGTGTGCGTATTACGTCCCTGTGTCAGCGGGAAATGGTCAGAGTCAGTCAGTCTGTAAGTCAAGCGGAGCGCTTACCAAAGTCGCAGAACAACAGTTTTAGAGATTTTGGAACTCAGTGCACACATAAGGCGCACCGTATTATTAGGCGCACGGCCGATTTTTGAGAAAATGTAAGGCTCTTAGGCGCGCCTTATAGTGCGGAAAAAACTGTAAATAGTGTTCAGTTTCTCATAAAAACCGATCGTTTTGTGTCTGAGGACATCAATGTATCGTCACAAACTGCAGGGTGTAATTTGGATTTGTCTGTGAATGTTTTTTTTTACTTTTAAAGGTTTGGTTCCCATCCACTGCCATTATATGGCTGGCAGACTGCACCGTTTTTTTGTTAAAAATCTTCGTTTGTGTTCATTTTTGGGTGAACTATCCGTTTAGGCTAAAATATATCTGGACATATTCTGAATGCAAAACTAAATGTAAATGATTTTGAAAAGTTTAATAGATTCACACTTTATATCATCGCTGCCTAAGATATATAAAGTTCTGTCATATAGCACCCAGCCCTAATATGCAGTAATGTTTTAAACACATTTGACTAGCTAGTTGATAGATAAAAAAATAAAACAAAAAAAACTATCAAAACTGATTGGCTAACAGGCAGCTAACGCTATTTTTCTCATACACGTGTCGGTGCTTTTTTATTCTTTCATGTTTACTGAAGGCAAATCTGAATGATGCACCATTTTAACTTTAATCAACAAGGAATTGATTATGATGACACCCTTCCCTCAATGCAGAAAACTGAGAAAAGTGGCTGATCCAATGGGAGGGGTGTGTCTGAACTAAATCAGGACCCTGATAAAGAGGTTG
>NC_133366.1:6787294-6825819 GCF_049309525.1 Garra rufa | reverse complement strand
ATCACAAATTAATAAGGGTTCATGCCGATATTGTCCAAAACACCACTTTTCTAGGGCGTTTCCAAACTTTTGGAGGGCAGTGTATAGTTAATTTATGTAAGCGAGGATAGCAAAATACAGTAAACTTTGACGTATTATACCCAGAAATTCTTCATACAGTGGTCTACCTGTAAAATTTATAAAAATGTGCGACTAAAAATTAAGACACTTTGACTTGACCATGTTTTTCTTCAGTGTTTTATCTTTAATTGCTAATTGCCTTTTTACTTTACAGACTGAACAAAATGAAGCATTGTTTGGTAATTGGTCAACAAAGTGTTGATAATGTCATAACAGTTGTCTGAATTATTTGTGGTTGATTGACATCAATTACATATCTTTCTATCAGTTATCTGACATTACCAAGATGAATTCATCTCAGAGTTCTTGTCATATTTTATTACCATTTGCTAAATTATAGCGAATAAACAGGGATATTGCAAGAAATGTTGAAGGTGTTTGAATAAATGTTGGTTTGACTGTACAACCGATGATGGTTCTTAAGCTTCATGTGTCTCATCATAAAGATTGGTTAAACTGTGTCTGTTTTAGAGCTGCTATAAGAGAGTCTTACATATCTGCCGCGTCTCAGCGTTTGGAGTGGAAACTTTACAGTATATTCTAGAAGTGTCACTGGAGGGGTTTTATTTCCTGTCCTCATCACGGCCTCACATAAACTGACATGACAGACTATTTTAAACATGTGAAAGAAGCAACATGAACAGCAGTGGAAACTTATAAGTGTCTCATTTGACACTCCGCTGTGCATTAATACCAACAGCAACGTGTGATGATCTGGGATCTTTGTTATAAAGGAACTAGTTCATTCTTGTGTGGTAAAGCACCGTGGTGTAATCAGAGTGAATCCAGTCCTCGCTTAAGGAGACTGAAGCATCACTGATAGACTTTTCATGATTCTGGAAACTGACAGCAGTGTACAGGAGCTCATCAGAGGGGATTGTGGGTAACTGTGAGTAGCGTGGACTGTGTGTGTGAACATCACCTCGTCTCTCGTGTATTAATTTCCACACAGTCAGAGCGAATCCACCGATCAGAAGCAGAAGCACACACACACAAATAGGGATGACGATGGAGAAATCTGAGAATGAAACATACAAACAGAGTTTTAATAAAAGATAAACACAGTAACTATGATGTTTATGATGTCCAATTTACACATTTTTCAAGAACATGAGCTAAAGTGATATCTAATCTCTAGCATAAAGCTCCTCTGAGTTGACCATGAAACCAACTCTGCGTATTTTGAGATCCAAAAGTAAAACCTTTAACACTTACAGGTTCTAAATAAAGAACAACTGCGAGCCTAAACAAAATGAACATAAATTAAATATTTAAGACATGCCTTTAGTAACATTTTAAGATCTATTACTGACTAGCATCACTGCGCAGCTTCATTCGTTTTTTATTATGTACAGTATTTTATCATATATGTTAAAGCTGAAACACTCTGCAGTTAAATAGGTGTATTTTAGTCTCTGCTGCTGAACTGTACATGTTCAACTTCATCTCTCTGTCTCTAATAAGTCTCCTGTGGTCTGTGGGTTTCCTGAATAAAGACCATTAATACTTCACAGCCAAATTATACTTGACTTACAACATTCAGCCCAGTATCTCTAAACCAGGGTGTCCAATCCTACTTCTGGAGAGCCAAGGTTTAGTTAAATCTACTCCATCACATTTGCGACTTTCCAGAAATCCCAAAGACCTCGATTAGCTGGTTCAAGTCTGTTTAATTAGGATTGGAGGTAAACTCTCCCTGGATTCCAATCTGCATACTATCCACCCTATCTGCTCTAAATAGTATTGAAAATGACTTAAATCATGTAGAATTTAGGATGGATAGTATGCACATTCGGGTGCATGGCCCAGTACACTCTTACAAATAAAGGTGCTTCACGATGCCATAGAAGAACCTTTTTTGTCTAAATAGTTCTATATAGAACCTTTAACATCTGAAGATCCTTTCTGTTTCACAAATAGTTCTTTGTGGTGAAAGAAGGTTTTTCAGATTATAAAAGGATAAGAGATCGTTCTTTAAAAATCCTTTGACTGAATGGTTCATTGTGGAATCAAAAATGGTTCTTCTATGGCATCGCTTTATTTTTAATAACATAAAATAAAGCATGACTGGACACCCCTGCTTTAGACATGACCACTTCATCTGTTAATCACAAATATCACATAATCAAATCTGCTACAAACGCACTTTAGAAACTTTTATACTAAACGTAAAATACTTACTACTAATATGTAGATGAACAGTAGTAATAACAGAATAACTGTACGAGTGTCTGTTGATCCAAACTCCACATAAATAAACTCCTCCATCGTCTGGTGTCACAGCAGTGATTCTCACACTGAAGACGTTTTTAAGTTTGTTATCAGAAATACTGAATCTCTCTTTTTTCTTCCATATGCTGTGAATCATCTCAATGGCATCTTTTTCTTCTTTGAGTATGATCTTGGCATTATTAATATCACTCTGTGAATATTCACAGCTGAAATTGGCAGTTTCTCTAACATTCACCATCACACTCTTTGACACTTTACAACATGAATCTGGCATTGACAGAGAAAATATATTTAATTAAGCATTTTAAATGCTTTGAAATGATCAGCAGTTTTACTAAAAGACTTTGATCATAAAATGACTGACCTTCCTCCACATTCAGAGTCATATATATACGCTGGTTGTGAAGAACATCGATTGCGTATCTTCCTGCATCATGTTGATTTAAATCCTTGATGTAGATCATAAGGTTGCCTTCACTGTTTTGGAACAGTGTGAATCTTCCTTCATTAATCCATTTATCATGTTTCTTATCATTTATTATTGTTCTCCACTCTGGTAATTTGGCCATATATTTAACAGAGTCGCTGAACCAAAGTTTCCCAGAATCAACTAGAACGCTTCCTCCAGAATATCCAGTGACGCTGAAGCATCTCACTGCATCTGTCAATCAGATTGAGACTGTGATCAGAAAGCTGATGAACAGAAAACAGCATCATTACTGCAGTGATGAAAGAGAAAAGCTCTGACCTGAGATCAGGCAGAAAGTGAAGAAGATGAGGAGGATCTTCATTGTGAGTTGAGTTCAGTCTTCTTTATGCTGAATGATCTCTGTGTGAATCTCTCTGTCTCTACATCTGTCTGCTTTAGTTACTTCCTCTTTATTCAGCTCTTCATCAGTAATGAGCAGCTTTACTGGCTCCTCCCACCATCACCACTGACTAAATATCACATTAATCACACTGAAAGAGCGCCACCTAGTGGAGGTTACACTGTCTGATGCTGAGAGCTTATACAGGTTTTATGTTTTCTATAAAGTAAAATTTGAGCTGTATTATTTAGATCTTCCACTAGAGGACAACAGTATAATATACATGTAAGTTCCCCAGAGCAGTGTTTCTCAAACGTGTCCATATGACCTCCCAAAACTGCACATTTTGGTTCCAGGGACCACATATAGGCTAGAATAATTTCCAAGGACCACCTCAGAAAAATGTTATGTTAATATACAAATTTGTATACCTTTTAAATATGAAATTAAGCATTTAGTGCCATATAAGGAGAAAATTGGCCTAACTGGCCAATGTATGTTGTTGTGTCATATTTAGAATCTAAATAATAACTGAAGGTTCTATGTGCCACACAACAGTACAAATATGGTTTATTGTGGAATGGTTCTCTGTTTATTTACAACATGTGGGAAGTCCAATACTCTTCCAGGAACTGGTTCTTTTGGAAAAGTGGGTCTTTTATAATGCAGACTTGCTTATAACTGCAGCTGGTTGGACTTATTAGCAAAATAGTTTTGAGATTGCACTTCCCCTTAAGCAAATATTTTGAGTGACCTATCTAAAGCTTTGGAGGGAGAGCTGGGATATACTTTAACCTCTTAGCATTCCTGGAACATTTAACTAAGCACAAAATGTACCCCAGCTGGCACCGCTAACAGGATGAAAAGCATTTTTAATTTTAATAAATTCAACGGTTTGTATTAGGTGGAAAGTCTGATAGTAAGATACACATTTTCTTTTTTTAAATCACACAAGTGGGTGGCCGAAGGGCTTCTTGGTCTGACTGGAGAAAAAACAAACCTTCTGTACAGACTCACCACATCAATATGTCTCATGTGTTTGCTTTTTGATAGTGATCTCAACCATATCACAACACAACATCCGAAACTGACATTTACAACTCACGACAAATTTACTGTTATGTTAGTACATTCATATCATTGCATTAAATGCACTAAACAATACAGATTTATGACATATTAAGGTTATTTAAAGCTCATTGTTGTGGTTTAGTTTGATAAAAAAAAGCAAGTCAATTCATACATGGGTAATGCATCTCAATTAATCACTTTCAGTAAATGATAAAGACGATGTGTCACTGTGATGTATCTCATGGTGGGTTTCCTGAATAAGTCTGCTTAATCTTAACAATCAAACTTAACCTTCACGAGTTTTCTGTGGCTTTGAGCTGGACGGAAAATTTGTTTTTATCACACAAACACAAACACAGACACACAAAACGCCTCCAGTGTTGATTAGAAACAAAAGTGTCATTTTTAAAGTCTTTGAATATCACAACAATGACAAATTACACAAAAAGATTATAGATTATATTTTCAGACTTCAAATGACCTGCTACTGCTGAAATCTGGTAACACTGAATTCTTCAGTATTATAACTACATTCAGTCATCCATTGTGTTAATGCTGTTTTAGTACATTTCATGCCATGATAATGTTCGACATTTCGAATGTGAAAATAAACTCACTCACTATTTTAAAGGCAGGGTCTTGTTCAAAAAGATTTTTTGTTATGCTGGTTGAAAGTCTCTTCACATCTCGATAGCAATCATTAAGTGGTCTAAGTGTTTTTAAATTGTCTGTGGAAGGCGTAGGGCCATGAAATATTTGTTCAATCATATTTGCTGGGAGGTAGGGTCTTATGCTTTCAAAGCTTGCTATTGCTAGCCTACTCTACCCTGCCTAACATCAGTCGTCACATTTTTAATGTGCTAAAATAACAATGTAAATGATCCTTCTCATAATATCTCTGTAACTAGTATCTCTTTTATGTACCAATGTAAAGCATGTCAAAGATAATAATATTCAGAGAGATGACAAAGAGAAAAAAAGTCATTTTAACAGCTCTGAACAAATTCTTAAGCTTCACGTGTCTCATAAAAGTTGATTGAATTTGTGTGTTTAAGGAGCTGCTATTCAAAGTGTCTTTAGTAAATATGTTTCAAAAGCTGCATTTTAAATGTGCCTTTGTATTTGGCAAAGGTGTCAAGACCAGACCAATCAAGACTAAACCTTCAAGACCAAGACCAATCAAGACCAAGACCAAAGCCAAGACCAATCAAGACCAGACCTTTAAGACCAAGACCAATCAAGACCAAAACCGAAGCCAAGACCTCCAAGACCAAAGCCAGACCTTTAAGACCAAAGCAAAGACAAAAGACCTAGACAATTCAAGACCAGACCTCCAAGACCAATGAATTATAAAGAGATTTTTATCTATGAACTATAAATGTAAGCAAATACTGGTGCAATGTGTGGAAATCTGTGATCTCCAAAGAAGTTGGTAAGTCTTATGTGGTAAATAGTGTTGTAGTCAAGACCATCTAAACGTAAACCAAATCAAGACCAAGACCAGAGTGTATTGAGATCAAGACAAGACCAAGACTTCGAGGGGTTGAGTCCAAGACAAGACCAAGGCAGGTCAAGATGCACATTTACTGCCTGAATAATAACTGACATTTATTCAGCTAATATAATGACAATAACACAACACTATATAGAGGTGTTACTAATCAGATGAAATAAAGGCTAACAACAAAATTCATCTTCGCACTGCAGAGCCAGCACAGAAGCTGCATCTGAATTAATTGCAGCTGTACATATATTCTTGAGATTAATGCTTTAAAAATACAATTTTAACTAAAGAAATATGACATCAATGGTGGTAACAAATAAATCACACAATGCACTGACAATTTAGTGATATCCCTGAAGTTGTGGTCTTCATTGGTCTTGAAATAAAATCCCAAGTACTTTTAATCTGAGACTAAGACAAAACCAAGACCTTAAAAAAATGGTTTTAAGACTGGCCTTGAGTACTACAACACCAGTGGAAAACGACTGTGGTGTAATCAGTCAATCTCATCCTCACTTAATCTGACTGTAGCGTCAGTGAGAAGCTGTCCACGTTTCTGGAAACTGACAGTAGCATACAGGAGCTCATCAGAGGAGATTGTGGGTAGATCATCATGACTGTTAATTTGGACTGATCCAGGATCTGAGAGAGAATCACATCTGCTGTCTGCATATGATGACTGAACATGGAAAAAAAATATTTAAATTGAGAAAACATCTTATAAGCATTACATATGTGCCAGCACACACACTGTAACTCACCGTTCTATGTGTCTCTCTCTTTGTCTTGAATGATGTTGAGGCTCTTCCTGATTAATCCAAGACCATATGAATTGATCAGTGAGAGAAAGACAAAGTAGAGACAAACAGCAGCATCTGAGACGTAAACTCAGTGAGTAAGTAAGTGGCAGAAGATTGAAGCAGCTCAGAAACACTCAAATGACTCAATTATTGTTTTAACAAACAACAATGACCAAACCTCGTCTCTTGCGCCTTATTTTACACACAGTCAGAGTGAATCCACCTATCAGCAGTATAATACCACACACACAAATAATGATGACCTTGAAGAAATCTGGAAATAAATCACAAAAACACAGTCCAGAGATGAATGACATAATATCTGCACATCTACATATCTATTTAAATGTATGACTTTTATTCTCAGTCCTTTTCTATCCAACATAAATATCTGTTTAAACACTTATGCACTTGGATATGGTTTGATTCCTATGTTTTCTTTGGTTGTTATAATTTCTATTGTCATGGCAACTCACTCACTCACCTCTTTGTCATATGGTTCATTAAGTTTCATTGTGTGTAAATGACCCTCAGTTTAGTTAGCCCTTTGTCTAGTGTTGTTTGTGTTTGGCTACCACTGTTACATACGATTATTTTTTGAGGCTCTCTTTCATTTTGTTTTATTAAAGCTAAGCTGCATTTGGATTTCAGTGCCTCATCCTATCCTCTTCTTTAACCTGCCTGTGAAAGAACATCATACTTAGGAAGGAATTACTTATGAACCCAGCACAAGTCATTAATGAGTATATTCTGTCTTTCATTCACCAAAATGGACGCAGTATTGAAAGATTTGTGAAGGAGTTCCTGCAGTATTGTTGTTTAATGTCCTGGGATGAGAGGAAACTAATGGATTTGTTCTGAAGTTGGCTTGACACAAACAAATCTTGATGGATACCAGCGGGAAATACTATCATCACACTGGAATGGTACATGGGTATGGTACTGTTGCTTTTACTTTAGGAGCATGACTGAGACACACAGCCACAATATTCCCATTCCAGTTCCTAAATAATAATATCATCAGTCATCTTCACAGAGCCAATTCCCACAACAGATTCTGAATCTGAGCCCACTGCAGACTCAGAGTTGGACTTGATGCCCACCACAGTGCCTATGTCTACTGCCATATCCGTCCCAGGACCTCAACGTTCTCAAGAGTCTGACCAGGTGTGCAAGCCATTTCTTATGTCTGTGCAAATGGAATTTGTAATGGAGAAAGATAAGAAAATGGATAAATGATTAACTTCCCCATCCTTTGTTCCGCTCTGCACAAAGTCTTGGCACACCAGGGTCACCATACCTAGATTAAGGAAAGTGGTCTCTGGAAGTATGAATCTGGCATCTAAGCTAGCAGATCCTCCAAATACATAGGCACATGTGACTATGAAAGCATGTTAAGTGGTCACTATGCATCCAGTTCTGGTGGTTCCAACAACTTACATACCCTTTCTCTTAACAGCCGTATAGACAGCTTCAATGTCTACTTCAGTCCTCTCCAGTTCCAGTGCTTGGCCCACGGTCCTCTCTATCCCAGAGTCCAATTTAAAATGGGCTCTGGCACCAGGATCCTTCAGGATCCACACCAGTCTAAGATACTCTAGATTCTGCCCTGACCCAAGATACTCTAGATTCTGCTCTGGTCCAGGATCCTCTGGAATCTGCTCCAACTGAGGAGCCTCCAGAGTCCACTCCAGACCCAGAGCATATTCTAGAATTCACTTCGAGAATTCACTAGAATTCACACACCCAGAACACAGCCCTGAAGACTTCCCAAGCTTACTTGTCCTGCCATTCCAGCTATTCTAAACGCTTTCATCTTAGCATCATCTCATCATATTCGTCTTGTGAGGTCCACCAGGATCTTCCATTAGTCATTCAGCCAATGCTCTCAGTTCTGCAAAGCCTCCAGACACTCCTGAAACTTCAGGAGTCCTATTCTTTATTTTCTCTAAATTAATCAGTATTTTGTTCCTCAATATAAATCTTCATAGCAAAATTAAAAAAGAGATTTTGCGACCCATTCCTGTGGCTTTGATGTGGAATGAAAACACCCTATTTGTCAACCACATCAATTCAACAATATATATTCATCAATATGAATAGGTCCAGATGTGCATTAGGTTAGTCATTTTTATTTACAGATGAAAACTTATTATATTGATTTCTAATTAGTTATGTGGAAAAAAAAGCACACATACAAGTTTTACTGCTTTTAATTTAGGAGCAACAAAAACAATATGTTCAAATTCCCAAAGAATTACTTTATAATGACCCTCTTCAGAGTAGATCTGTCCCTGAGTGATTATTCAAATGTTCATATATGACAAATAAAATATACTGCCTTACCCATTTTCTTGTTGACGTTTAAATGCACTTTCATTGTGGCGTGAGCTCCACACCAGTATATCCCAGAATCCTCTTCTCTCAGATCAGTGATGTTCACAGTAAAGACTCCAGTAGATGCTTCATCACTGAAAGAGAATCGGTCATCTCTGATCGTCTCCAATGAAACTCCATCCTTCACACACATGGAGACTTCATCTGCTTTACAGAAGCTCTTCTGATCTTCATCATGATGTTTGCACTGGATTGACACGTCGTCTCCTTCATACTTAGTCAAGTTCAGCTCTGGAAATGTTCACAAATACAAGAACATCATTCACAGCCGTAGTTTGACATGTTCAGATGAATAAACCTTCCTCACCCTCGTTCATGATGACCATCAGATGAGTGGAAAGATAATTGAGGTCTCTTTCTAATGTCACTGCACACCAGTATTTCCCAGCATCCTCTGCTGTCAGTCCAGTGATGGTCCCAGTGAAGACACTTGCAGTGACGTCTTCATCCAGAGTCAATCTGTCAGTCTTGGTCTCTTTCTCTTCTCTCACAGTCTCATTGAGAGGATTTCTGTCTCTAGTGGAGCACTTCCCCTTACAGAGAGACTTTGGCTTTGATTTATAGATTGAATCATAAGGACAGATGATCTCAGCAGATTCTCCTTCATGTCTCACTACTGGAGGCACTGTGAACAAACAAACATTTAACATATTTTGAATAGACCATATTTACTACAATTAAAGGGGTACTTCATTGCTGGCAAAATGGGCTTTCGTTAAAACTTGGCTGTCTATGCAGCAGGATAGTGAAAGAACCACTCCACCAGTCTGCTATGGATACGCTTGACAAGAGTCAAATACTGCCTTAGTTTGGTAGGAAAATTGTACCATAATGATGTCACAATTTTCAGTGTTAAAACCACTCTTACAATAACTATTTTGTTATTAATCCTCTGTCGATCTAACTGTCTGTGGGTGGGGATACAAAACATGCCAAAGTATAATATGCATTTTTCACAAAAGCCCTGGAACTGTGACTTTTGCTTACAAATAAACAAAAATTACTTGGTCGATGAACACAGAGTACTGGAGGAGTCAATAATGTTCATTTATATATTTACTTTCCGCATTGTTAAAATTAGTGAAGTTACACTTCAAATGATCTGAATTGACTCACTGATGAGGTCGAGCTGAATTTTAGTGGTCAGGGAGATTACAGACACATTTGTGCGTCTGGTTTCTGCTCCACACCAGTAAACTCCAGCATCTCTCACGCTCACATTACTGATGCTCACTGAAAAAACTCTCTGTTCATTTCTCTCAGATGAACTGTTCATTTGTGTCACTTTAGATTTTCTCATTATATGGCAGATATGATTATCGACCTCTTTGCAGAAATGAACTTTATGTTCGTCTGGGATTTGACAGGTGATGTTGACTTCACCACCAAGATGAGCAGATTCAGTCACAAATATTCTATCTGTAAACCAAGAGAAATTACATAAAAATCTAAAGAAAAACTTAATACATATATATATACACACGTATAATAACGCACACAGGATAATTCTTTCTCTTTGAAAATGTATCTGATTCTTGTACGGATGTTCACACGTATTATGTGTTACTTATTAATCATTATGACCTCCTGAGTAGCCGCTCACTTTATACACATTCAGTTCATCTGTCAATATCTGACTGAACCACATTTATCAAATTTGACATCTCACAAGTACTACACGCAAACACTGACTATTTTCTAGAAGATACTGATAGTTTGTATTACTTACCTGTAATATGTAGATGAACAGTGTTAATAATAGAGTAATTGTAAGACTTCCCATTGATCCAAACTCCACATAAATAAACTCCTCCATCATCTGGTGTCACAGCAGTGATTCTCACACTGAAGAGGTTTGTATGATTGTCATTGGAAATACTAAATCTTTTTGTCTTATTCCATGTGCTGTAAATCATCTCAATTGAGTCTTTTTCTTTGAATATGATCTTTGGATCATTAATATGATTCTGTGAATATTCACAGCTGAAATCGGCAGTTTCTCCAGTATTCACCATCACTCTTTTTGATCCTTTACAACATGGATCTGTCATTCACAAAAGAGAGAGTTTCTTACATATATAAAAACTTTGATTAGTAGTTACTAAAAAAAGACAAAAAATTCTACAATAACGGACCTTCTTCCACATTCAAAGTCATATTAATGGACCATTTGCCATCAATGCTAATCTGAAATATTCCAGCATCTTGTTGATTTAAATCTCTGATGTAAATCATGAGTCTTCCATCACTGTTTCGGAACAGTGTGAATCTTCCTTCATTAATCCATTTATCATGTTTTGTCTCATTTATTATTATCCTCCACTCTGGTAATTTGGCCATGTATTTAACAGAGTCGCTGAACCAAAGTTTCCCAGAATCCACAAGAACGCTTCCTCCAGAATATCCAGTGACGCTGAAGCATCTCACTGCATCTGTCAATCAGATTGAGACTGTGATCAGAAAGCTGATGAACAGAAAAGAAAAAAGAAAAGGAAAAGCTCTGACCTGAGATCAGGTAGAAAGTGAAGAAGAGGATCTTCATTGTGAGTTGAGTTCAGTCTTCTTTATGCTGAATGAATCTCTCTGTCTCTACATCTGTCTGCTTTAGTTACTTCCTCTTTATTCAGCTCTTCATCAGTAATGAGCAGCTTTACTGGCTCCTCCCACCATCACCACTGACTGAATATCACATTAATCACACTGAAAGAGCGCCACCTAGTGGAGGTTACACTGTCTGATGCTGAGAGGTTCTATATACAGTACACGTATATAAATTGGTCTGCATTATTTCAAGCTTCCACAAAAGGAAAATATCAAGAAACACATTTTGTGTCAATATTTACAAAGTATTACAAGAATAAAATGTAATGAAAAAGGTTTCTGAAGTACATAAAAAAGGATCCATATATTTACCTATAATAGTATAATATATTAAAATTTTCATTGCTCCAGTCTCACTGTTTAATTGAAAAATAAAAATAAATAAAAATAAAAAATAAAAAAGGAGGTATGCAAATGTGACATTTACAATTAAATAGAACAAAAGACGAAACATATTTATCAATTACCCTGCAATTCAACTAAACAAGCTAACACCAATAAGACTAAAAAGATTAAATTTGCCACGAGATGGCGCTACATCGTACAATCTGGTTGTTTATCTTTACCACTACTATGGTAAACTAATTTAATGTCATTCATACTCTTCGTGAATGATGCTTGTGAGAAATATCAGGGTATTTTATTACCTATGAGATGTGTGATACTATATCCAGTCCACTAGAGAGACGACTCGAGGAGTGCGGTATGGGCAACTTACTAAATAAGAGAGGTGCTCAGTGTTCTGGATGTAAACTAAGTTGCTGTTCCAAGTTGTCCTTCAATAAAGCCTCAAAAGAAAACTGCCTCATGGCAAGAAATAGGTCTACATTTAATTGAATATTCACAGAAACTCGATCCCTCTATGATCTCTGTTCAAACTCAGATTCTCCGCGAAGTTTGTTTTCATTGAAACATATGCTAGCATTCAGGGACGTGCACAGACATTTTGAGGGGCAGGGGCTCAAGTGAAATAAAGGGCACTTCTCATAATTACGTTTTGTTTTTTTTTTTGTTTGTTTTTTTTTTTTTTTTTACAAAAAAGTATATATATTAACGCAACACTGACTTCCTTATAAAAAAATAATTTAAAAAGTTAATTTTATTTTCCTCAAACTCATGCAATTGTTTAATTTTCAAAAGATGTCTACAAAATAATCAGTTCACACAGAAACCATGGTCTCCTTAGTATTCACTGGGTTTATAGAGCAGCAAAGGAAACCATTCCACAATGTGCATGTTTTGAAAACATTTTATATGCTACTAGAAAAATTCAATAAAAGCCAATGTCATGTATGTATTTGTGGTTGTATGGAATACTATTTTATAAAGGTTTAGAGGAAATAAAAAAAGTTAAATTACTCATAAATAAAAAGTTAATTTATAAATATTGTTATTTTTAATGTTAACTTATTTCTACTCAGTTTTATTGATTAATGTAGCAGATGCAGTTACTCAGATTTACTACATTTTTTAGAGTGTACTGTATCAATCCTCCATCTGTTTGCATCTGTAGATTTCTTTTAAATTCACCAATTTATGCTATGATATATGCTTATTACTAACTTATTTTATTACATGATGGCTTGGTTGAATTCCAATGTAGAATGCGGTCTGTTATTTCTTGATAAAAGACCGCTGTGCGGAGTATGTTGCGTTCACACCGGACGCGAATGAAGCGGCAAGCGCGAGTGATTTACATGTTAAGTCAATGCAAAGAGGCGAATAGCCATTCTGCGGCGCGAAACTCGCGAATAGCGCGAATGAAGCGGCGCTTCAGAACTATTCTTCAATAAATATATTTGTTTGACAGGGAAGCTGTGCGCAAACAGGAATATATATTATTAAAAAAAAAAAAAAAAAAAAAGCACCCCAGAAAAAAGGGCACTTTCTCTCCAGGAATATAAAGGGCAGGTGCTCAAGCCCCCTTTGATGTCTATGTGTGCACGTGCCTGCTAGCATTCAATATGGAGATAAGGGAGGAGTCGAAACTGTGCATAAACCTCATTGGCTCTCGTGTGTGTCGTCGTCGTACCATAATTTGAATATTTAAAATCTAAAGAATTGTAATCAGTGTTGCCAACTAGGCAAATTCGTTGCTAAATTTAGCAACATTTTTTTCCAAAAGCACCTAGCAAGAAATTTAGCTTCTTTTAAATTTATTTGGCAACTTTTAGCAACTTTTGAAAAGTGACTCAAACAATAAATAGGCACACATTTACCATTCAAATGACACAAAAGGAGGAAACCAAATATGCTTAGCAGTACACACCTCACGCGAATTAAGTTAGCTGCAGTTTGCAATTGTTCAATGTAATAATAATTTAATGATTATTCCTTTATGATAACCTTCTTAGTAGCTTGTACCTGTGATTAATCAGTTAGTAGCCTACACTGTAAGAAAAATATCTAAAAAAAATTAAAGGGTATTAGTAATTTTCCAGGATGTTGTCCATTATCTGCTCTAACCCAAAAACACAAAATACGATGTGTAATTCAAAATGCAGGTTAAAAAATACCCTGTGAAAAATTAATACATACTTACTATTAATACACTGCTTAAAAGTATTGTTCAGAAAATGTGCTTTTCTTGGAGTGGAAGATCTGTGTCCATCGTTACTAAAGAAACCATTTCCTGTATCAGGTTGTAGGTGGCTGAACGCTAAAGTGGTTTGGTTTGACTCATGCAATATAAAAAGATCAAAGGAAAACCACAAGCTAGAGAGCATCTCCTGTCCATGATTGTTATCACACTGAGCATTAAACAGCCCTGCAAACACATGACACTGACACTTTACAAGGAAGTCTATTTGACCTAGTAGCCCTTTTTCCCGGAATTATACATGCACAGAAAGTTATTGTCCAACTCATAACTAAACTGTTCTTTGAAATGTGCATGCAAACATTCAAAAACAATGCACTGAGGAAACTAGTTGAGACTTGTGCTCTGATTGACTGTGGTATAATTAAATATTGTCCTTATTTAAGCATCACAGAGATTCTTCATGCTAATGGAAACTGAAAAAAACAAACGAACATAAAACACTCTAGAATCTAAGTGAGAATGTAAGAGAGAGAGAGAGAAAAAAAGAAAACCCTGATGCAGAATTAAGTTTATGGATTGAATACACAAGATCTTCAGTGCAGGAATAAAACACATAAATACAACACTGATATAGACCAATAGACACAAATAGAGAGATAGACTGTCCCCTATGTGTATTTGGGTTTTGGTTCTATTGTCTTACCATACCATATCTTTTTTTCTCATCAGCTGATGTTTCACTTCAATGTGTTTCCGTCAGTTGAGTAACGTGGTCTCACTGCGGGTTTCCTGGACAAGTCTTCACCATCAAACTGAACTGAGACCCTGTTGTTTTCTGTGGTTTTGAGCTACAGTAGATGGAAAAAACAAAGTTCTGCAGACAAACACAAAATCTCTCTGGCATTTATAAGAAACATGGTGAAATATTCAGGAGAAAAAAAGCTTTGATGTTTAAACTGAATACTTTTAATTGTACAGTAATACATTAGGAACTATGCCCCATGTTAAATCATTCAAATTATGAACATTCCAAAGAAATTACCCGATAACCTTAATATTTAAAAAAAAGTCCTGACGGTGATGCAAGTGAAAATAATTAAATTCTCTTTTATTATCTTATGTTGCATTTTAAAACAAATTTAGACATAACCATGTTAAACCTATAGAAACATTTAACATTGAAACATTTATTTCATCAGTTAAGAAACCTAGAATTGATTTCAAATATAAAATAAAAACCTGAAATTTATCTTAAACTAACACACGTTTATAGAATAATGAGACAACGATGGCAGTGGGAAATTGAAGTATTTTTTATTTAAATTTATTTTGCTAAATAATATTTCTATTTCACAACATAACAGCAGTAGAAACTTTAGTGTCACACAGTTCAACACACTCTAATGCAATCAAACAACAACAAGAGGCAAACCTGCATTAAGTGGGGGCCCAAGGCAAAATGAATAAATGAGGCCTTTCTAAAAGATTGTTTTAAAAAATATCTGTGTTACCAAGAGATATATTTAACAACATACAAAATGTAGTCAAAACACATCTAACAGAAAATAAATTGTTTATTTGTTACAACAATAAAATGGCTATTTTTTAATGAACAAAATGTCTGTATAACAGAAGAAACAAAACAATGCAATCGTCATATTTATAACCACATACATGGTAGAAATATATAGTTAGTTTATTATGTATTTTAATTTGAGTGGGCCCCCGTCATTTGCTTCTCTTGTCTGTCATATTGCTATGCCTCTGAAAACAACTATAACAAAAAGTGTTTCACAGCTCATAGTTAAGAGAGGATGGAGGAGGCATGAACCGGCAGAGAAGGTCTCACGCCTGGTTGTGGTGTAATCAGAGTGAATCTCATCCTTACTATACTATACTATATCATCCTTTTGTTTGACTGTAGCTTTACTATGAGAATCTAAAAAACAGACAGCAGTGAAGAGGAGCCCATTAGAGGGGATTGTGGGTAACTGTGCAGTAGACTGAACTGGGCTGTGTGAAAGTGTCACCTCGTCTCTTGTCTCTTAATTTCCACACAGTCAGAGTAAATCCACCGATCACCAGCAGAATTAGAAACACACTAATAATGATGATCATGGAGAAATCTGAGAAAACACAAACACAACTTTAAACATAAGCCTAGAGATACATATGAATGAAATATTATCTACACAAATACTACATTTTAATAATTTTCATTTATAAATACATTCTACAAAACAAGTATGAGTAAATACAGTGGTGTGAAAAAGTGTTGGCCCCCTTAATGATTTTTAATTTTTTTGCATGTTTGATACACTTTAATGTTTCAGATCTTCAAACAAATTTAAATATCAATCAAAGATAACATAAGTAAAAACAACATGTTTTATGAAGGGAAAACAAAATGCAAACCCACATGGCCCCGTTATATCATAACTGTGGTTTATCACACCTGAGTTGAGTTTCTCTAGCCACAGCCAGGCCTGATTACTGACACACCTGTTCGCAATCAAGAAATCACAATAGGATCTGCCTGACAAAGTGAAGTAGACCAAAAGATCCTCAAAACACATCATATTGAGATCCAAAGAAATTCAGGAACAAATGAGACAGAAAGTAATTGAGATCTATCAGTTTGGAAAAGGTTATAAAGCCATTTCTTAAGCTTTGGGACTCCAGCGAACCACAGTGAGAGCCATTATTCACAAATGGCAAAAACATGAAACAGTGGTGAACCTTCCCAGGAGTGGCCTGCCGACCAAAATTACCCCAAGAGCGCAGCGACAACTCATCCAAGAGGTCACAAAAGACCCTACAACAACATCTAAAGAACTGTGCTTCTCTTGCCTCAGTTAAGGTCAGTGTCCATGACTCCACCATAAGAAAGAGACTGGGCAAAAATGGCCTGCATGGCAGAGTTCCAAGATGAAAACCGCTGCTGAGCAAAAAGAACATAAAGGCTCGTCTCAGTTTTGCCAGAACACATCTTGATGATCCCCAAGACTTTTGGGGCAACACTCTGTGGACTGATAGACAAAAGTTGAACTTTTTGGAAGGTGTGTGTCCCATTACATCTGGCGTAAAAGTAACACAGCATTTCAGAAAAAGAACATCATACCAACAGTAAAATATGGTGGTGATAGTGTGATGGTCTGGGGCTGTTTTGCTGCTTCCGGACCTGGAAGACTTGCTGTGATAAATGGAACCATGAATTCTGCTGTCTACCAAAAAAACCTGAAGGACAATGTACGGCCATCTGTTGGTGACCTCAAGCAGAAGTGAATTTGGGTTCTGCAGCATGAATGGCTGAAGAAAAACAAAATAAAGACTTTGGAGTGACCTAGTCAAAGTCCTGACCTGAATCCTACTGAAATGCTGTGGCATGACCTTAAAAAGGTGGTTCATGCTCGACAACCTTCCAATGTGGGTGAATTACACCAATTCTGTCAAGATGAGTGGGCCAAAATTCCTGCACAGCGCTGTAACAGACTGATTGCAAATTATCGCAAACGCTTGATTGCAGTTGTTGCTGCTAAGGGTGGCCCAACCAGTTATTCAGTTTAGGGGGCAAACACTTTTTCACACAGGGCCATGTGGGTTTGGATTTTGTTTTCCCTTCATAATAAAAAAAATAATTCAAAAACGGCATGTTGTTTTTACTTGTGTTATCTTTGTTTCTTAAGTCTTGAGAGTAAAGCAAATATATTGAATAAATTTAACCTTAAGTTATTTTACCTTTTTTGACTTTTAAATGCACTTTTGTGATGATGTGAGCTCCACACCAGTATATCCCAGAATCCTCTTCTCTCAGGTCAGCGATGTTCACAGTAAAGACTCCAGTAGATGCTTCATCACTGAAAGAGAATCGATCATCTCTGATCGTCTCCAATGAAACTCCATCCTTCACACACATGGAGACTTCATGTGCTTTACAGAAGCTCTTCTGATCTTCATCATGATGTTTGCACTGGATTGACACGTCGTCTCCTTCATACTTAGTCAAGTTCAGCTCTGGAAATGTTCACAAATACAAGAAGATCAATTCACAGCCGTAGTTTGACATATTCAGATGAATAAACCTTCCTCACCCTCGTTCATGATGACCATCAGATGAGTGGAAAGATAATTGAGGTCTGTTTCTAATGTCACTGCACACCAGTATTTCCCAGCATCCTCTGCTGTCAGTCCAGTGATGGTCCCAGTGAAGACACTTGCAGTGACGTCTGCATTCAAAGTCAATCTGTCAGTCTTGGTCTCTTTCTCTTCTCTCACAGTCTCATTGAGAGGATTTCTGTCTCTAGTGGAGCACTTCCCCTTACAGAGAGACTTTGGCTTTGATTTATAGATTGAATCATAAGGACAGATGATCTCAGCAGATTCTCCCTCATGTTTCACTACTGGAGACACTGCAAATAAAGAACAGATAAATTGTATACTACGGTTTTTGTGCTTATTTAATATTTCTGTATACAAAAATACTTCCTACAAAAAGCACATTTAATCACTTGCAAATGTCAAAAACTTCTAAAAAATATTTGATTAAGAATTTCTTTACTTACTACTAACATGTAGATGAACAGTAGTAATAATAGAGTAATTGTACGAGCGTCCTCCGATCCAAACTCCACATAAATAAACTCCTCCATCATCTGGTGTCACAGCAGTAATTCTCACACTGAAGGTGTTATTATGTTTGTCATCAGAAATACTGAATCTGTCTTTCTTCTTCCACCTGCTATAGATCATCTCAATTGAGTCTTTTCCTTCTTTGAATATGATCTTTAAATCATTAACATAATTCTGTGAATATTCACAGTTGAACTGGGCAGTTTCTCCAATATTCACCATCACTCTCTTTGATCCTTTACAACATGAATCTGGCATTTACATAATAAAGACATATATTTACTTTTAAACATGCTTTAAAATGATTAGGTATTTTACTATGATTCAAAAAATGACTGACCTTCTTCCACATTTAAAGTCATATCTATACCCCATTTGTAAAGAGCACCGATCCAGTATCCTCCAGCATCATGTTGGTTCAAATCTCTGATGTAGATCATAAGGTTTCCCTCATTGTTTTGAAACAATGTGAATTTCCCATCATTTATCCATTTGTCATGTTTTGTATTATTCATTATATTTCTCTCCTCAGATAATTTATTAAAGTATTTGGCATTTGCACTGAACCAATGTTTCCCAGAATCAACCAGAACGCTTCCTCCAGAATATCCAGTGACACTAAAGCATCTCACTGCATCTGTCAATCAGATTGATACTGTGATCAGAAAGCTGATGAACAGAAAACAGCATCATTACTGCAGTGATGAAAGAGAAAAGCTCTGACCTGAGATCAGGTAGAAAGTGAAGAAGATGAGGAGGATCTTCATTGTGAGTTGAGTTCAGTCTTCTTTATGCTGAATGATCTCTGTGTGAATCTCTCTGTCTCTACATCTGTCTGCTTTAGTTACTTCCTCTTTATTCAGCTCTTCATCTGTAATGAGCAGCTTTACTGGCTCCTCCCACCATCACCACTGACTGAATATCACATCAATCACACTGAAAGAGCGCCACCTAGTGGAGGTTACAGTGTCAAAGGTTTAATGTTCTCTATAAGGACCAATGACACTGAAACAAATGTATATTTTCCACTAGAGAGTGTTAGTAAAATGTACATGTAAATTCACTGAGGTCCTTATACAAAGCACTCTTGGAAAAAAATGCATCTAATATCTTTTTTTTTACATTCATATTTAGAATTTTACATTTTATATATATTTATATACTACATTTAAGTTGATAGAAATATACCAGATTTAGCTGGCATTTGGCTGGATTTTCTGTACAGCTGCTTTTCAACGATTGTATCGTGAAAAAACCTGAAATGAATTAAATTTGTTTGGATACTTTATGAATGGGGGGGCGGGGGGGCGGGGGGGGGGGGGTGGTCACTGAAAACAGTCATGGATTCAGCACCATGGACAGTGACTGTCAACCGAGCCTTAGTTTCAGTGAGGACTGTTTAACAACACAAATCCCATTTGAATGTTGAATGAATTTAGATGTACAATAAAAACAGAACAAAATATAAAATTCTATTAACCCTATACTAATTCTAATTCTATTACCCTAATAAATGAAACCAAGAACCAGACATTCGTTTATATTTGCAACTAGATGAACCTAGAGGTTTCAATAATGCATCTGGTTCGTTGTTTACTGTAGGCACTACAAAAGTGACAAGAGATCACTGTATTTGGTATCTATTTTAAGATGATACTATTCCTAAATAAATTTCACAAAATTGTAGTGCTTACCCTGTTTATTTATTCTAAAAGGTTGCAGTTTGCCTAATAAAGCTTAGGGGATAAAATGTGGGATACAAATAATTATACATTTTACCTATTTGTACCATTAAAGGTATAGTTAACTAAAAAAAAAAAAAAAATTAATAAAAAAAAAAAATTAATTACTCACCCTTATGTCGTTCCAAACCTGTAAGACCTTCTGTCATCTTCAGTCAGAACACAAATGAAATCTGATGTCGTGGCAGAAACACAAATCAGCGCCTATGGTGTAATCGAGAGCCTTAGTAAACTGAACACGTAAGTTCACTAAGGTCATCTAGAGCTGAACTCCTGAAAATGAAAATACATTTACTACTTTCAGTGTTTAAAATTTGTATCATCTGTGAAAAACATTAGCAGCCTTTAAGGAGCAAACAGATCAGATCTGCCTAGCACACGACTGGATTTGTTTGGACACTTTATGCATACAGTTAAAATAGAGACATTTACAACTCCTGAAACCAAAACAAAATAAAATATTCTTATAGTCTAATTATATATCAACTGCAAGCAATACACATAAAGGTCATTTTAATAAAACAAAGAAATGTTTTGTCAGAGAATTGCAACATTAAGTCGTGTTTGCCACTAGATGGAGCCAGAGGTTTTTCTTTACAATCTCGACCAAGTGCGTGCTCTCACGTTATCCCAAGAGGTCCCCATGTCATGTGATGTGGGAGCTAGATTTGCAAAAGCAGGCAATCACATTTCCATCTGAAAATATACAAAGCGTTTGACATTGTTTGAAATAAGTCCATTTGCTAGTTCAGCTTGTTTTTTAGTAAAGTGTTTAATATGATAATGTAAATGTGTGCATAATTAGGCATGTTCTTTATCTTAGTCTTATTGTTGTTTGTATTTGTAAGGACATTTTCATGAGCTTCAGCGCAACCATTAGTTAAACCACTCTAAAAAAAAAACAGTACCGTATAAATGGTCCATTCTTTTCGTGGTGTGTCATTACAGTTCACCTGAAGACATAAAACAGCTCTGTGTGATGAACAAGTCTAAAATTAATTGATTACTCACAGAAATCTCTCTCTCTCTCTACCCATTTTATGACCCGCAAAGTGTTTTCATTCAAACAGACGCGTGGCACCAAATCAAGAGAAAGGGGAGGAGTCGAACTTCGCTTAAACCTCATTGGTTCTCACGTATGTTGTTTATATTCAACCATATTTTAATATTTAGATACTCAGGATCAGACATAGATACAAAATTATCATTACTTTAGTTACCACATCTGCTGCTGAATAAGTTTTTAAATAACACAAAATTTAATCAATCGCTTAAAACAACTGTCCCGGTGCTTTTAGCATCTGATAGGCAAAACATTTTCTAACACACCCTTACTCTTGACTGGCTTGTTAGCTAAATTAGTTTTGATCGTGTGCTTCCCTGTGATGCTGTGACGGCCAAACAGAAGCATAACAGAAAAAATGTCAGAAGACCTGAGGAAAACTTTTGGGAGGAAAATCTGAGATATAACATTTTTCAAATATTGCATACACTCATAGCATCTTTGTACGGAGAGGATCATTTGTGTTCATGGATGCACTTCTTAACACACCTGCAGGTTATTAAATGGCATCTTGGTTTGATCAAAATAATTCAAATGCAAGAGCAAAAGAAAACCACAAGGAAGAATGTTGGTTGATCTTTGGAGCAGGATATGTTGATTGTCATTATTACATTGACAACAGTGTTCAACAACCCTGAAAATACAAAACACTGAGACATTCAGAAGCAAGTCTCTTTAATAATCTAGTAAAAAATACTGTTACAGTAAAACCTGGAGCTGCTTGTTTACATAACATTACCATAAATTAATAAACTCCAAGCAATGTATAACATGTAATGCATTTTATAGACATTCTTTGATTTGAGGACTCCCTTTTTTCCTTTTATCACAAAACACTGTAAAATCACACATGGACAATTTTACTTATTTTAACACATTTCATTTTTCCCCTCAATTCAATATTAAATGTTGAAGGTGAATCATTGAATGAGCAGCTCTCAGACTTTGATATTTTTGCTCTTAATAGATGTTCATCTGTGTGTGTTCAGTCTCAAGTGTCTCACTGTGGGTTTCCTGAATAATCTTCACAGTCTGTTCACTGTCTGTTTAATCGCCACAGTCAAACTAAACTTAGACTCTGAACTGTCAAACTGTTTTTCTGTGGCATTGAGTTGGACAGAAAAACAGCCTGTTAATCATGCAAACACACACAAAAAACACCTTCAATGTTCATGAGAAACTTTAAGACAAAATCTGAATAAAATTGTTGAATACAAAAAAAAAAATGAAAAAAGCTAATACTGTTAATAATTTATATTACCTGATTTATAGTAGTTTATGTCAATATTTAATAGTCATGAACATGATATAAAATAAAATTAATGAAATAATTCAAATATCAGACTTCCTTTGCACAATATATAAATCTTTCTCACTGTCTTTCATGACAATAATAACATATCATGTTCTTACACTGTGTTTCTCTGCACGGGATCTCTTATTTCGTCAGTATGAAAACTAGACTAACTCAAACCCTATGCACTGCTGTTAATGCTATCAGTGTCTTCCTTTGTAATCTCTGTGTAACGTTTGTTACTTATGTACAAATCTATAGCAGGACAAATAGCATCTGTATTTTTAAACAGATAAAAACAAGCAATTTTAACAGTACAAATGATGATTCTCAAACTTCATGTATCTCATCATAAAGGTCTGTTTAAGAGCTGCTACTAAAGAGCCTTAACTGTACGTATCTAAAGCTGCTGCATGTGTCTCTAAATGCGGAGTGGAAACTTTACAGTATATTCTAGAAATGGTACTCAGGGGTTTAATTTCCTGTCATCATGGCCTCAGATAAACTGAGCTGACAAACTATTTAAAAAAGTGTGAGTTAGTTAGTTGCGTCTCATGCGGTGAATGACTGCGGCATACTCTGAGTGAAACTCATCCTTACTGAATCTGTCTGTAGCGTCACTGAGAGGCTCTTCATGCTTCTGGAAACTGACAGCAGCGTACAGGAGCCCATTGGAGGGAATTGTGGGTAACTGTGCGTGAAAAGGACTGTGTGTGTGAGCATCACCTTGTCTCTCGTGTAATAATTTCCACACAGTCATAGCGAATCCACCGATTAGAAACAGAATCACACACACACTAATAATGATGATCATGGAGAAATCTGAGAATAAAACACAAACATTTAAACTTGATATAAGTCAAAATAAAAGTATATTTAAACATTTATGGCTTATAAGCACAATTGCAAATTTAAACATTTAATATACATTAAATATTTATAGAACTCAGTTTGTAATGTCTAATAACCTGTGATCTCTGTCATAAAGGGACTACTTATAGATTCCCGCTATTGAAGCCACTTCGAACAAACATACATTTAACACAAATGATTCTGAATAGACTTCACTACAATGAAATCATCTGAATTGACTCACTGATGAGGTTGAGCTGAATTTTAGTGGTCAGGGAGATGAAGGTCAAATATGTGTCTCTGGTTTCTGCTCCACACCAGTAAACTCCAGCATCTCTCACGCTCACATTACTGATGCTCACTGTAAAAACTCTCTCTTCATTTCTCTCAGATGAACCAATCATTTGT
The DNA here is from genome assembly GCF_049309525.1 of Garra rufa. Taxonomy (NCBI): domain Eukaryota; kingdom Metazoa; phylum Chordata; class Actinopteri; order Cypriniformes; family Cyprinidae; genus Garra; species Garra rufa. The sequence goes on along the minus strand of NC_133366.1, from coordinate 6,801,755 downwards.
GTCACATCAGATGAGCTGATGTTTTGGCAGATGTGATTATCATCCTCTTTGCAGAAATGAACTTCATGTTTCTCTGGGATCTGACAGGTGATGTTGACTTCTCCACCAAGATACACAGATTCAGTCACACTCTTTGGATATTTTGCATCTATAAAGCAAAAGAAATTACATAAAAAATCAGAACAGATACTCCAAACATGAAGATAAAGTACCTGATGTTCCTCACCATGTGTGACGTTGAGCTGAAGTTGAGTGAAGCTCTCAGTATAGTGAGATACATTCACTCCACACCTGTATGTTCCAGCATCTGCAGCTTTCAGCTCTCTAAAAAACACCATCAAGACTCCTGCTCTGGTGTCGTCATATAAAGAAACAGCTCCATTCTTCATCCATTCATCCTGAACTCCTGGATTCTTCCTCACTGAACATCCATCTGATTCTTTACAGATGTATTTTGGCTTGGTTTTGTATTGAGGATGTTCACACTTGATCATCAAACCACCTCCTGAGTAGCCGCTCACTCTAGACACGCCCACTTTAGCTGTCAATCAAATATCACATCTAAGCATAATCAAATCTGCCACAAACACAGATTGTAAAAATCTTAAGTTTAGTTTTACTCACTCATAATGTGTAGTTGAACAGTATTAATAATAGAGTAACTGTACAAGTGTCTGTTGATCCAAACTCCACATAAATAAACTCCTGCATCATCTGGTTTCACAGCAGTGATTCTCACACTGAAGAGGTTCCATCTGTTATCATAAATGCTCAGTCTTTCTTTTTGATACCATTTGTCATTAGTGGAGATCATCTCATCAATGATGTTGTTTCTGGTTCTGAATATGATCTTTCTAAAATACCTTTGATCATCTGAATATTCACAGCTAAAAGCAGATGTTTCTCCACTGTTTACTCTTACTGTAGTTGATGTTCCACAACATGAATCTGTCAACATTCAAAGTTTTTTTTTTTTTGTGATCTGAGAGAACTACATAAAAATATGAATCAAATTAAAAAAATTGATCTGACTGAAAGTTTGTGTTACTCACCCATAATATACAGATGAACAGTATTAATAACAGAGTAACTGTATGACTGTCTGTTGATCCAAACTCCACATAAATAAACTCCTCCATCATCTGGTGTCACAGCAGTGATTCTCACACTAAAGAGCTTTGTATGTTTGTCATCAGAAACATTGAATCTTCTGTTCATCTTCCACCTGCCGTAAATCGCCTCTATGGAGTCCGTTTCTTCTTTGAGTATGATCTTGGGAGCATTAATATCATTTTGTGAATATTCACAGCTGAAATTGGCGGTTTCCCCAATATTCACCATCACTCTCTTTGATCCTTTACAACATGAATCTGTCATTGACATAAAGAAATATATTTCATATATAAATCTTTGAAACGATTAGTAGTTTTACTACACACAGACATTAATCTTAAAACTGACCTTCATTCACATTCAAAGTCATATCAATGGACCACTTATGATGCCTAATTCGGTATTTTCCAGCATCTTGTTGGTTCAAATCTCTGATGTAGATCATGAAGTTACCCTCATTGTTTCGGAACAGTGTGAATCTTTCTTCATTAATCCATTTATCACGCTTATTATCATTTATTATTTTTCTCCACTCAGGTATCTTATACATGGATTTAGCAGAATCTCTGATCCAAAGTTTCCCAGAATCAACAAGAACGCTTCCTCCAGAATATCCAATGACACTGAAGCATCTCACTGCATCTGTCAATCAGATTGAGACTGGGATCAGAAAGCTGATGAACAGAAAAGAAAAAGAAAAAGAAAAGCTCTGACCTGAGATCAGGTAGAAAGTGAAGAAGATGAGGAGGATCTTCATTGTGAGTTGAGTTCAGTCTTCTTTATGCTGAATGATCTCTGTGTGAATCTCTCTGTCTCTACATCTGTCTGCTTTAGTTACTTCCTCTTTATTCAGCTCTTCATCAGTAATGAGCAGCTTTACTGGCTCCTCCCACCATCACCACTGACTGAATATCACATTAATCACACTGAAAGAGCGCCACCTAGTGGAGGTTACACTGTCTAATACTGAGAGCTCATTCAGGTTCTCTATGTAAGGACACATGACACTCAAGTTAATTTTTTATTTACAAGTTCCACCAGAGGGCGTCAGTAAACTGAACACGTAAATTCACTAAGGTCATCTAGAGCCAATACAAGGACCTCCTGGAAATGAAGATGCATCCAATACATTCAGTGTTTGTCATTTTTATCATTTGTAAAAAAAAAAAAAGAAAAAAAAAAAAAAAAACATTAGCCACCTTTTAGAAGCAAACAGACCAGATCTGACTAACATGTGACATCTTTTAATTAATTATGGCTGATAGAAAGATGCAAACATAAAAGAAAACCAAACTGAGCACACTTGTCCAACTTGTTAATAATAATAAAAAAAGTTGCAATAACCTCCAATGCGTGAGAAAATGTGTGCAAATAAATGCAGTGTTTCTAAAATGTTAATATCTCACAAAATCCTAATGGAACATGTTCCAAAACACACAAAAAGAAACCATTTTATAATGATCATAATGGTTAAAAGTTGATGGTTGTACTGTTTGTAATGGTATTTCTAGGTGAAACTATTAGAATGTGATGCTTGTAATTTTTCAGGAAGGAGCATAGTTTGTGATTTGGTTTTAATGACTTAGGAGTCCTCTTCACGACTCCTAACTCCCAACACAGATTTAGGAGCTAGTTTTAGCGCTAAAACACTTATTATTAGAAACATTTAATTGACTCCCTTTTTTAATTCTCTCCTAAATCAGCAAGTTATAAGCTACTTTTAGCATCAAGATGTTTTGTGAATACAGGCCCAGATTTCCATCTGAAAATGTACAAACCGTTTGACATGATTTTGTTATCTCAGCACGTTTTGAAAAATGGAGTTTAAAACAATAAGGCACTGATGTATATACTGCATAATTAGGCAAGCTTATATTTATCTTAGTCATGTTGTTGTTTCTATTTGTAAGGACATTTTCATGAGCCTGAACGAACTGAAGGCACTGTTGTGTGAGATGCACTGGAAGTTTTTATGAGATGTACTAAAGTTTTTAAATAACACAAAATTGAGGTGAATGGTTTTATAAAACAATCAAGCTGGTGCAAGAAACAGTAAATGGGCCTTTTAGCATATGATAAGCACAAATTCTGTAACACACCCTACTTGACTGCATATGGCAGGATTTGTTAGCAAACTCAGTTTTGTTCTGTGATGTTGTAAAGGCATTTCCTGTTCTTGTCACACCTGCAGGTTACAGAAGGGCATCTTGGTTTGACCAAAATAATTCAAATGCAAGAGCAAAAGAAAACCACAAGGCAGCATGTTGGTTGATCTTTGGAGACGCACATGTTGGTTATCTTTATCACATTGACCACAGTGTTCAACAACTCAGAAAATACAAAACACTGAGACATTTAGAAGCTAGTCTTTTTAATAACTTAGTAAAAATACTGTTACAGTAAACCTGCTTGTTTGAACATAAAAAATACTAAACTCAGCAATACAAATGTAAAAGATGTACAGCATTTTTCTTATTACAAAAGTAACAGTCAAATCATACATGAACAATTTGATCATAAACATTTTTTCAGTCTTTTTTTCCTCAATTCAACATTTTCAGTCGATTAAATGTTGAAGGTGAATCATTGAATGAGCAGCTCTTAGTCTTTGATGTTTTTTGCTCTCAATAGTTGTTCATTTTGATGTGTTCAGTCTCATGTGTCTCACTGTGGGTTTCCTGAATAATCTTCACAGTCTGTTCACTGTGTGTTTAATCGTCACAGTCAAACTAAACTTAGACCCTGAACTGTCAAACTGTTTTCTGTGGCTTTGAGTTAAACAGAAAACAGCCTGTTCATCATGCAAACACACACACACAAAACAACCGTTAATGTTTATGAGAAACATTGAGACAAAATCTAAATAAAATGTCATTTTCAAATCTTTCAATATGACAGTAATGACAACTCATTTTCAAAAAAGAAAGCAAATCAAAAATGCCAATTAATTAAATTATCATATAAATGTAAATCTGTCCTGAACATGATATTAAATAAAATTCATGAAATTATATCATTCAAATTTTAGACTTTTCCTTTGCACAATCTGTGAGTCTTTCTCACTGTCTTTCATGACACTATTCAAATAATTATGTTCTTATACTGTAACTCTCTTTAACTGCTGTAAATGCTATCAATGTCTTCCTTGGATATCGATGTGTGACTTTTTTGTACGTACAAATCTAAAGCAGGACAAATAGCATCGGTTCATTCAAACAGATGAAAACAAGCCATTTTAACAGAGTACAAATGATGATTCTCAAAGCTGCTGCACGTGTCTCTATATGTGGATTGGAAACTTTATAATACATACTAGAAATGTTACTCAGGGGTTTTATTTCCTGTCTTCATCATGACCTCAGATAAACTGAGCTGACAAACTATTTTAAACGTGTGAAAGAAACAACATGAGCAACGGCGGAAACTTTCAAATGTCTCATTATTCACACACTGAATCGAACTTCTCTGAGCAATAAAAAAACAACGATACTTTTTAACATTAAATGATAAATTCGGAGGACATTTTTATTAATGAACTGAGAATGAAAACGAATGTAAAAGAAAAACAGTCTGTTTTTAAAATACAATTGGTAAGGTGATCATCTGTGATCTGTTAAGCAGTGACTGTGGTGTAATCAGAGTAAATGTCATCCTTACTTAATCTGACTGTAGCGGCACTGAGAGACTGATTCTGGAAACTGACAGCAGCGTACAGGAGCCCATCAGAGGAGATTGTGGGTGGATCATCATTACTGTTAGTTTGGACTGATCCGGGATCTGAGAGAGAGTCACGTCTGCTGTCTGCACATGATGACTGAGGATGGAGACAAAATACAGTAGAGAGAAAATGCACGTTTAAAAGAGGAATGGGAGCCGAGTTTTTAAGGAGGCTGAGGTGTAAATTAAAATTGATAATTAGCTGTGACAAAACAATATTACACTTGTAGATATCACAAAACCTGATAAACACAAAAGACTTAAATATATATATTTTTCTGATCACCAACTTATTGCAACAAGTCACACAGCTTTACCTACAATCAATTTTGTGTAATTATGTAAGATCAGCCTCACTCACCTCCTTTGATGAGCCGCCACATACACTCTTAAAAATAATGGTGCTTTAAATGGTTCTTTACAGATATGCCATAGAAGAATCATTTTTGGTTCCACAAAGAACCATTCAGTCAAAGGTTCTTTAAAGTACCATCTCTTCTTTTTTTTTGAACCTTTTTATAATCTGAAGAACCTTTTTAGCCACAAAGGACCTTTTATGAAACAGAAATGTTCTTCAGATTATAAAGGTTTTTACAGAACCATTTAGACAAAAAAAAAAAAGGTTCTTCTATGGCATCGTGAAGCACCTTTAAGAGCGTATAGGAACAAATGTATAAGCACATACTACATTGTAGCTCACCATTGTATTTTTCTTCCACTTTCGCTCGTCTGATGTTGAGGTTCTTCCTGATTAACCCAAAAATAAATGAATAAATGAGAAAGACAAACTATATTAGGTAGAGACACTCACATAACTTTACTTAAAATGTTTAATGTTGGTCAAACTAGTGTCACCTTGTCTATCATGTCTTAATTTCCACACAGTCAAAGTGAATCCACTGATCAGCAGCAGACTCACTAATATTGCACACATACTAATAATGATGATCATGGAGAAATCTGAGAATAAAACACAAACACCCAGTCCAGAGATGAATGACATAACATTTGTGATGTTCCTACAATTTTCTATTTCAACATCAATATTTGATTAAATGTCACAACATTTATGGTTTATGAAATCATTTTATAGAATAATTGCAAGTGAAAACATTGTATATGCATTACATATTTTTAAAACTCAGTTTGTAATATTTAATGACCTGTGATCTCTGTCATAAATGGATTATCTGTAGCCTCTGTCATAAAGGGACTAGTTGTAGTCTCAACAGATTCTCCTTCATGTTTCACTACTGGAGGCACTTCAAACAAACAAACATACATTTAACAAATGATTCTGATAGACTATATTTACTACAGTTAAATCATCTGAATTAACTCACTGATCACGATGAGCTGAATTGTAGTGATCAGGGAGATGAAAGTCAAATATGTGTCTCTGGTTTCTGCTCCACACCAGTAAACTCCAGCATCTCTCACGCTCACATTACTGATGCTCACTGTAACAACTCTCTCTTCATTTCTCTCAGATGAATCATGTGTCACTTCATATGAGCTGATGTTTTGGCAGATGTGATTATCATCCTCTTTGCAGAAATGAACTTCATGTTCATCTGGGATCTGACAGATGATGTTGACTTCTTCGCCAAGTTGAGCAGATTCAGTCATGCTCTTTGGATATTTTGCATCTATAAACCAAAGGAAATTACATACATTTACTCCATTACTCCAAACATGCAAGATATTATAAGTATGTGAGGCTCCTCACCGTGTTTGATGTTCAGCTGAAGTTGAGTGAAGCTCTCAGTATAGTGAGATACATTCACTCCACACCTGTATGTTCCAGCATCTGCAGCTTTCAGCTCTCTAAAAAACACCATCAAGACTCCTGCTCTGGTGTCGTCATATAAAGAAACATCTCCATTCTCCATCCATTCATCCTGAACTCCTGGATTCTTCCTCTCTGAACATCCATCTGATTCTTTACAGATGTATTTTGGCTTGGTTTTGTATTGAGGATGTTCACACTTGATCATCAAACCACCTCCTGAGTAGCCGCTCACTTTATACATAGCCAACTTATCTGTCACAACACAAATATCACTAAATTTGTTTAGGACACAGAGTGTTTTTTGGCATATTTAATTGACTTTGTTCTACTTACTTATAATGTGTAGTTGAACAGTATTAATAATGGAGTAACTGTACAAGTGTCTGTTGATCCAAACTCCACATAAATAAACTCCTCCATCATCTGGTGTCACAGCAGTGATTCTCACACTGAAGATGTTTGTATGTTTGTCATTGGAAATACTAAATCTTCCTTCCTTACTCCATACGCTGTAAATTGTCTTGATGGAGTTTATTTCTTCTTTGAATATGATCTTGGGATCATTAATATGATTCTGTGAATATTCACAGCCGAAGGTGGCAGTTTCTCCAATATTCGCCATTACTTTCTTTGATACTTTACAACATGAATCTGTGATGGTTTACAAAGATAAAAATATTAGAAATCTGTAGTTTTATCAAACAAACATTTTGATCATAAAATGACTGACCTTCTTCCACATTCAGATTCATATATATACGCTGGTTGTGAAGAAAATCAATTGCGTATCTTCCAGCATCATGTTGATTTAAATTTGTAATGAAGATCATGAGGTTTCCCTCATCGCTTTGGAACAGTGTGAATCTTCCTTCATTAATCCATTTATCATGTTTTGTATCATTTATTATTATCCTCCACTCTGGTAATTTGGCCATATATTTATAGTCGCTGAACCAAAGTTTCCCAGAATCCACAAGAACGCTTCCTCCAGAAAATCCAGTCACTTCGATGTTTTTCACTGCATCTGTCAATCAGATTAATATTGTGATCAGAAAGCTGATGAACAAAAAACAGCATCATTACTGCAGTGATGAAAGAGAAAAGCTCTGACCTGAGATCAGGTAGAAAGTGAAGAAGATGAGGAGGATCTTCATTGTGAGTTGAGTTCAGTCTTCTTTATGCTGAATGATCTCTGTGTGAATCTCTCTGTCTCTACATCTGTCTGCTTTAGTTACTTCCTCTTTATTCAGCTCTTCATCAGTAATGAGCAGCTTTACTGGCTCCTCCCACAATCACCACTGAATATCACATTAATCACACTGAAAGAGCGCCACCTAGTGGATGTTACAGCACCAGTGCATAATTTCATATATAACCCTCATCAAACACGCCTGATTCAACAGATCAGCTCACAAGAAGAAACTCCAAAACCTGTAATGATTTTGTCTAAACAAGGGAGACATCCAAAATGTTCAGAGAAAGCACTGCTCTATATAAGCACAAATGACACAGAAGCAAATTGATCAGCTTTACTCAAATCTTCCACTAGAGGGAGGCAGTAAAACATACATGCGAGGGGTCTAGAGGGGCTTCAGTGAATCATACAAGATGATTTAATGGTTAACGTAAATTGAAATTAAAAGTTTATCAATAACATAGCAATGAAAATTTTAAAACCACAAGATCTATATTGGTTCTGACTTTATAACAGGCAGCTGTGGATTCAGCACCACAGACAGCAGCTGTCAATTAAACTTTTCAAGCTCTGATTGCAGTTGGATTCAATTTTGAAAAGTGAAATGCATCTCTTGGAAGATCTGCTTAAACAATTAGTTAAAAGATGGAACAGGAAATCCTAAGCACACAACTAACAAGAACAAACTTGAAAAAAAATAGACTGCATTTTTTTTTGTTTACAGTCTCCGTAAACTGTTCTTTCTATTTCAGTTTGCTTAAGCAACAGTTTTTATCATTTTGTTTAGTATTTAAGTTCACCAGTACAGACTAGTAAGCACTCCATTGCATTGTGTGGCCAAGCAGGCAATATTCACGTTTATTTCTGAAAATGTTCAAATCAAATTTGATCTATTGTTTAAAAATCTCAGGTTTAGAGTGCAGTGTTTAATATTATAATACACATAATGTATAATAAGGCATGTTTATGATTTATAGGCATACCATAGTAAAATTTGCAAAGATATTGTGACATTGACGAATCACGAGCACCGGAGCGAGTGCTGTCCAGCTCCAAAAAGGACCATAAAATGTCACTTCATGCTCTGTAATTACAAGTCTTCTGAAAACAATCCAAAAAAACGGGTCAACATTTAACTGATTACACTGAAAATCATCCCTCTCTCTTTCTGTCGTTTGAAGTTCAGATACACCCCGCGAAATTAGTTTTTATTCAAACGGACGAGAAGAGCCGCTTAACAGCACACATGAGGGACAAAAGGGAGGAGTAATTACTGTTTTAAAACGTCTTCATATCCCCGTAGAACTAGTTTTTACAACTTGCATCACGTGATCGATGTACCACCTGACCTAAAAAAGTTCTGAGCTTAAACTTTCCTCTTATAAATATTTCAGATGAACTGAATAAAGCTTTTTGGAGGAACTTATTTATTATAAATCAGAATTTATCATCATTATTATTATTATTATTATTATTATTATTATTATTATTATTATTATTGTTTTTTATTTTATTTCCCATCTGTTACAAAGGGTATTGAAAAACCTTTTCCTGTTTTGATCACACCTGCAGGTGGCTGAAGGCATCTTGCTTTGACCTTAAAAAAATATACATGCAAGAAGAAAACCACAACCTGGCGAACAGCATATGTTAGCTCTTCTTTAGTACACTCACCACAGAAAACCCTCCAAACATAAATCATTGAGACATTCACATGCAAGTCTCTTTAACCGAATAAAAATTCTATTTTATTCAATTTAAAATACATTACCAAATCAAACATATGCTTTTTTTCTTTATATTATTTTTAAAGACTTTCAAACACAACTGTATAGAATGACCACTTCACTCTCTCATCAGTCAACATAAACTGAATAATCAGTAACAATCTTACATAGTTTTCTAGACTGAAAAGTATGTTTGTATTATTCTCTAGATTAATTCAGAAAAGCAAACTTGAATATTACTATAAAAATGAAATCTTTTAAATGTAGCCAGCCGGACAAATAATAATGAAAATGATGCTGGTTTAAAGTGTTATTTATCTACATTAACTAACTTAAACAACAGAAATGGATGACATTCTAAGCTAGACATTAAAAAACAACATTAAAAACACAAATCAGTGTCTTTGATTTGTGGGCCCATTGTGTTGATTTTATTTGAAATGTTTATAAATAAGCATATTTGTCAAATCACACATGGATCACTTGTTGATCATTCAAGTTTGAAGACGGTTTACTTAATGTCAGTATAATATTGTCTTGTGCCCACAATCAGTCTCTGTTCACTCTCATGTTAATTTAGTCCTCAAGGGCACTGCGAAATCAAATTCATAAAATTATATCATTTAAAAAGTCATACTCAAATGATAAACTTTCTCTTTTGTAGTGATAATCAGGTCATTATGTTCCTATTCTGTATTTATGGATGTCTTTCTATTATCTGTTTATTTCATCAGTTTGAATGCTAGATTCAATCACCCTTTTTCGGTAATATGGTAAAATTTGGTAAGCTCCACTCTTCTGCACAATAAAAAACATTAGACCTCCAATATTACAGAACCCTATTTTTGCCTTCACTCACAAACACATAAAATGTACTCACATCCATTAAAATCTCACTAAAAAGCTGCATTTGTCTCTGCATTCGGAGTGGAAACTTGACAGTAAATGTATTTCCTGTTTTTTATCACACCCTTGCATAATGTCAGCTTACACATTTTTTTAAACACGTGACAAAAGCAACATGAACAGCAGTGGAAACTTCACACACTAAACTGAACTCCTCTGATTAATAAAAACAGGTTTCACCATTAAATTATGAACTATGAGTACCTTTTACATGAACTGTGAATGTAAACAAATTTCAGTCTGAATTCAAATTATTGATAACGTGGTGATCTGTGATTAGTTATAAGTTAGTCTCATGCAGTGATTGTGGTGTAATCAGTGTGAATGTCATCCTTACTAAATCTGTCTGTAGCATCACTGAGAGACTCTTCATGCTTTTGGAAACTGACAGCAGCGTACAGGAGCCCATCAGAGAGGATTGTGGGTAAGTGTGCGTGAGTGTCACCTCGTCTCTTGTGTCTTAAATCCCACACAGCGAATCCACCGATCAGCAGCAGAATCACACACACACTAATAATGATGATCATAGAGAAATCTGAAATAACAAACACAGAGTGCTAATGAAAGAGATACTCATAAATGAACTGCTGTCTACACAAATATTCAAACTAGTCTGTTTCAGTTTCAATTGTTCAAGGGTTGGTATCTGAATAATTAAGAATAAATAAAATCATCTTACTCCTTTTGACATTTAAATGCACTTTTGTGATGACGTGAGCTCCACACCAGTATATCCCAGAATCCTCTTCTCTCAGATCAGTGATGTTCACAGTAAAGACTCCAGTAGATGCTTCATCACTGAAAGAGAATCGATCATCTCTGATCGTCTCCAATGAAACTCCATCCTTCACACACATGGAGACTTCATGTGCTTTACAGAAGCTCTTCTGATCTTCATCATGATGTTTGCACTGGATTGACACGTCGTCTCCTTCATACTTACTCAAGTTCAGCTCTGGAAATGTCCACAAATACAAGAAGATCAATTGACAGCCGTAGTTTGACATGTTCAGACGAATAAACCTTCCTCACCCTCGTTCATGATGACCATCAGATGAGTGGAAAGATAATTGAGGTCTCTTTCTAATGTCACTGCACACCAGTATTTCCCAGCATCCTCTGCTGTCAGTCCAGTGATGGTCCCAGTGAAGACACTTGCAGTGACGTCTTCATTCAGAGTCAATCTGTCAGTCTTGGTCTCTTTCTCTTCTCTCACAGTCTTATTGAGAGGATTTCTGTCTCTAGTGGAGCACTTCCCCTTACAGAGAGACTTTGGCTTTGATTTATAGATTGAATCATAAGGACAGATGATCTCAGCAGATTCTCCTTCATGTCTCACTACTGGAGGCACTGTGAACAAACAAACACACATATTTAACACAAATAATTCTGAATATATCACATTCACTTCAGTTAAATCATCTGAATTGACTCACTGATGAGGTTGAGCTGAATTTTAGTGGTCAGGGAGACGAACGTCAAATATGTGTCTCTGGTTTCTGCTCCACACCAGTAAACTCCAGCATCTCTCACGCTCACATTACTGATGCTCACTGTGAAAACTCTCTCTTCATTTCTCTCAGATGAACCAATCATTTGTGTCACTTTAGATGAGCTGATGTTTTGGCAGATGTGATTATCATCCTCTTTGCAGAAATGAACTTCATGTTCATCTGGGATCTGACAGGTGATGTTGACTTCTTTGCCACGATGAGCAGATTCGGTCATGCTCTTTGGATATTTTGCATCTATAAACCAAAAGAAATTACATAAAATTACTCCATTACTCCAAACATGCAAGATATTATAAGTATGTGATGTTCCTCACCGTGTTTGACGTTCAGCTGAAGTTGAGTGAAGATCTCAGTATAGTGAGATACATTCACTCCACACCTGTATGTTCCAGCATCTGCAGCTTTCAGCTCTCTAAAAAACACCATCAAGACTCCTGCTCTGGTGTCGTCATATAAAGAAACATCTCCATTCTCCATCCATTCATCCTGAACTCCTGGATTATTCCTCTCTGAACATCCATCTGATTCTTTACAGATGTATTTTGGCTTGGTTTTGTATTGAGGATGTTCACACTTGATCATCAAACCACCTCCTGAGTAGCTGCTCACTTTATATGTTGCCGATTTATAATTATCAACAATATGCAGATGAAGAGTATTAATAATGGAGTAACTGTAGGAGTGTCTGTTGATCCAAACTCCACATAAATAAACTCCTCCATCATTTGGTGTCACAGCCGTGATTCTCACACTTAAGAGGTTTTCTTCCCTGTCTTCTAAAAAACTCAATTCTTTTTTATTTTCCCATGTCTCAGTGGTGAAAATCAACTCAATGGAGTTTTTTTCGTCTTTGAAAATAATTTTGGGATCATTTTTATGTTTTTCTGAATAGTTGCAGTTGATCATGACATTATCACCACGACTCGCAATTACTGTCTTTGACATCCCACAACACATATCTATCATAAAACAAAAGACTGACATGAATTGAGGCTTTAAAATTGATCAGTAATTTAATTACACTCAATTAGATGTCAATAGGACTTACCCTTTAACACAATTAATTTGATATATTCAGGCCTCATGCCTGAACCCCCAATCCTGTATCTTCCAGCATCATGTTGGTTCAGTTCTCTGATGAAGATCAAGAGGTTTCCCTTACTATTGCTATACAAAGATAATCTTTCCTTATCATTTTTTATTCTTCTCCATTCGGATAACTTATACATGTACTTAGCAGAATCACTGTAACAAAGTTTCTTAAAATTAACTAGAACGCTTCCTCCAGAATATCCAGTCACTTCGATGTTTTTTACTGCATCTGTCAATCAGATTGAGACTGTGATCAGAAAGCTGATGAACAGAAAACAGCATCATTACTGCAGTGATGAAAGAGAAAAGCTCTGACCTGAGATCAGGTAGAAAGTGAAGAAGATGAGGAGGATCTTCATTGTGAGTTGAGTTCAGTCTTCTTTATGCTGAATGATCTCTGTGTGAATCTCTCTGTCTCTACATCTGTCTGCTTTAGTTACTTCCTCTTTATTCAGCTCTTCATCAGTAATGAGCAGCTTTACTGGCTCCTCCCACCATCACCACTGACTGAATATCACATTAATCACACTGAAAGAGCGCCACCTAGTGGATGTTACACTGTCTAATACTTAAAGGAAAGGAAAGGAGGTGACGTGAGGCCATTCCTAGGGTGTTTTTCATTTCTTATTTTTGCATCCTCGTTTCCTTTCCTTGCTTCCTTTCCTCGCGTCTTAGCTCCACCCCCTTAGGATACGAGGAAAGGATTTAAGGAAAGGAAATATAAGGAGGAATATTAGAATATTCTTGACCACTCAAGTGTCACTTCAAAGCGTCAGCAGCTGCGCTAAATGGATCTGCTCATATGTTGTTAAAGTTCGTTATTTAAGACATTCATAATAATTATTAACAAAGCAAGATGACCTGTTTAAATATATGACATTATTTACACTGCAAAGGTAACATATAATGTAAATTATTATGACATATCTGAAGGGGGAGGAGTGCGTCACGTTTAGTCGATAAAACACTTCCGCATAGGATACACCTCTGTATCCTCGCTCAAGACTCCTCAGGAAGCCTCCTCACTCCTCGATCCTCCCCTCCTCTCGGTGCAATTAAAGAATTGAGATGTCCTACAAGATGGCTGAGCTCGATCGGTTTTGCGGGTCATAGTATGGAGGACGGAAGAGCGAGGAAATGAGGAGGGATATTGAAAAGCACCCCTATTATGGTGACCCAACACACACCCGGAGCAGTGGGCAGCCATTGCTTGACGCATTGATGCTCCATTAATGGGGATAACTTCAGTTTACACAAACAACCAGCAAAAACCTTGCTCTATGAACGCAAAATTAAGTACTTTCAAAACATGGACACAATGAGGTGACATTATTTTACTAACTTTTCAACCATCGTTCATTAAAAATAAATGTAAAAGCGTTAGCAAATAACTTTAAACATAACT